>NC_044563.1:84851842-85151842 GCF_007565055.1 Rhinopithecus roxellana
CTGGCCCAGGAAAGCAGTCCTGAGCCCAACTCCCCAGCTTTTAACAGAGGAGAACCTCAGTGTGACAGAATAGCAGCCTCTTTTTCTTCCCTGTTCCTGAAGAATCAGATGGAGCCCGAGAGACACAGGATCCAGACAGAGTTTAATCAGCTGCGAAACATCCTAGACAGAGTGGAGCAGCGGGAGCTGAAAAAGCTGGAAGAGGAAGAGAAGAAGGGGCTACGAATTATAGAAGAGGCTGAGAATGATCTGGTCCACCAGAGCCAGTCGCTGCGAGAGCTCATCTTGGATCTGGAGCGTCGATGTCAGGGGTCAACAATGGAGCTGCTGCAGGTAAGGCTTGTGAGGGAGCTCAGATCTGAGAGTCAAGGAAAAGAGAAACTAACTTTCCTTCCTTTCTGGAACATCAGACTACTATCATTGCGGGGACAAGAAAAAAACATTCCTTTGGTGCTATAGTGCCTATCCCCTATTAAACTGTTTAGAGATACGGAATAAAGCATAAGATAATTCAGAGTCCAAATGCAAGAGAAAACCCCATTTTATTTATAAAAGTTGTCTGAAAGTTTATTTGATGCTGTGGAGAAGATCTGTTGTATCCACTGATGTTGTTCTTTCTGTTCTTTCTTTCTCAGTCTTGGCACTATTTACATTTCTGACTGGATAATTCTTTGCTGCATGGGATTCTCCTGTACATTGTAGGATGTTTAGCAGCATCTCTGGCCTCTGCTCACTAGATGGCAGCAGCACCACCCCAGATGTGACAACCCCAGATGTCTTCAGACATTGCCACGATAGCCCCAGGGTGAATACAGTGCTCTCCCAATTGAGAACCACTGTTCATTAGGCAACTCTTGTCTCTGATGCTGTGTTGGGAATTTGCCAAGTGCTTCTTACCCAGCTTAGTCACAGGCACACTTATGCCAAGCTAAATTCTTAGAGATGATGTACTACCAGCCCTTCTTTGTTTTCACTCTCTTCTCTAGAGCAGAATCATTTAACATACTCTAGTAATAGATATTTGAACTGGTTTTGGGGGTCTGGGCTCTGGTCTATATGTGTGTAGGTCAAAGATTACAAGGTGTCAAGCCTAGAAAGATTTGATGGAGGGACTTGAACTGAGGTTGAAATTTTAGCAGCTGTTTTCTGCATAGAATGAATAGTGTGGCTGTGAATTTGAGGCAAGATGTACCTTGTGATATTCTGTAACCTTTAGCATGTAAGATATTCTTTATGTTTTGTTTGCCTTCGTGCTTTCCTCTTGTTCTTTCTTTCTTGGTGGAATAATTGTTTATTTACATATTCTTGGGTCTTAGTATGAGAGCCATGGGTAGCTACTTTCTGCCTAGTGCAGCTTTTTCTCATTCACTGCTTCCTGCTTTGCATCTTCATTTTATTCTTCTTGCCGTTTTGTCCTCATCATTGATATTGTTATCCTGATAGTTTCTCCTTCACTCTTTTGTTCTGGTTCCTCAACACTCCTCAAACTGTAAATATTTTTAAATGCAAATGAATCATCAATTCATATTGCTAGTTTAGATACTTCCACATTCATTAGTATGACTGCCCAATGGACATTTAAACTTGAGTCTTTTCTAACAATAAATTTTCTAGAATTTTCCCATCACAGACATTCTTCTTTCTCTTTTCCATATCTGTGTGAATTGTTGCCCATTAAGATCTTATAGCCAAGATAAAAGCTTCAAAATATAGACATAAAGCCAACATAAGAGAATTAGCCACGAAAAAGCACATCAATTTGATCATTTCAGTTCCTCAGTACAGCCACAATGTAAGATTGATGCAATCCTGGATATTTACTGCAAATTGACACACACAGCACCTCTACCACGTTGTGTGTTCAAGCCAGTTTGAGTTGTGTCTCTATGAAATGCCACCATAAACAGTCCTAATACAGAGAAAATAGTTAATCTTGTGTTATATGGACCAAACTTAAGCTTTTCTTCAGGGTCATTGAGATGTATGGAGCAGTAGATAAAGAGACCAAATAGAAGGGAATAGGCCAATTCCATGGAAATGAGACTGGCAGTGGCAGTGATAAAGGTGAACAACCCATGGCTAAATGAAATTAAGTATGTGAGGTGGACTGACTTGGGCAAAGATAGGAGACCAGGGTGAATGTATGGTAATTATTACCTATTTGCTTAAATTTGGTGACTAGGTGGTTGCTAGTATGATTCAATAGGATGGAAGGGAGACAAGAGTTGCAGAAATAAGCTTTCTTTTAAACATCTTGTATTTGAGGTACCTGTGACTCATTTGCTGGTGTATATATTAATCAAAATTGTAAGGAAAGTGGGCTGAGCAGAAGTACAGATTTGAGAATCATCAACATGTGTGTGTTAAAATGGAGGAAATGGATGAAGTCAGCAAAGGTAGGGTAGAGGGTTAGAGAAGTTTGAGAAGCAACCATATTTAAAGCCCATGAGCAGCAACCAGAACAGAATGTAAGCTACTCAAGGATGGAAATTATGACTTCATCATCTGAGGTTCTGTAGGCCAGGCACAATGCCTGACAAATAATACGTGCTATACATACGTAACATTACACACGCATATGCACACACATGATGTTGTAAAAATCGAGACACTGATGAGTCAGTTAAGTTATTTTTTGATGTCTTCACATGGGTTATTAGGGACAGTGTGGCCTGAGTTTTTATCTCTGCTCTGTGGCTCCATGTTAGGATGTCTTTATGTGTGTCATGTCATGGGGTAGTGGACATGGAAGGAGAAATGTGGATAAGGGCATGACCTGTTACTCCTTGACTTAACCTGTCTTTTTCCTTCCTAGGATGTGAGTGATGTCACAGAAAGGTATGTGTAGGAGAACATGAGGTAGCTCCCCTGGATTGACAAATGATTCCTTTACCCATGAACAGTGGGAAAGGGAAGAAGAATCAGAGTGGGGAAGATTCAAGACTGTAGTCTTGAATTGAGCATCACATGAGAGTTTTGGCATCCCCAGCTAAAGGGGATGAACTGGCTTCTCTGGTAGGAAAATGTGGGCGATGGAAGGTCACTAGTTGGGGACAGTACTGTTATTTAGAATAAAGAATTGCAGTATCACGCCATTGTACTCCAGCCTGGGAGACAAAGGGAGACAGACTCCGCCTCAAAAAAAAAAAAAAAAAATGAATAAAGAGTTGCAGTGTCAGTGACTCCCCAAGTACCCTGTTAAGTGTACTTTTCCATAAACCTCTGTGCCTGCTTTCATCCCTGATTCTTAAGTTTAGAGTTACCTCAAAATACATAGGAATTTTCTTTGCCCATAAAATTTTTTTTTTTTTTTTTTTTTTTTTTTTTTGAGACAGAGTCACACTCTGTCGCCCAGGCTGGAGGGCGGCGGTGTGATCTTGGCTCACTGCAATTTCCTGCCCGTGAATTTTATCAGTGACATTCCTATCTGCATTATTTCTCAAGGTCTAAGAATTTGCTCTTGGGACTTTTTCTTTCTCCCAGGCCTTGCTCCCTAGTAGATTTTCTTTTGTCTCAATTCCAGTAAAAACATAAACCCGAGCTCTTGAGGATAATAATTGAGCCCGGGAATCAAACATGTTCTCTATCACATACTCCAGAGTCTTATCAACAAGATGACACCTCAAGCTGCTTGCACACTTGGTACCTTCATGCTCCTCACAGACACATGAAATATGAAGCCTGTTGTCCCTTCTGAAATCTGTACTCTCCATTTGGAGGTGAGGATATCTGTTCTCCAGCTGGCGGCATAACATTCCCAGAGACAGCAAATCCTAAAATGCTGTGTTGAAGGTTTTCTGAGAAATCCTAGGGCCTAAGCCCACAGACTCTTCTGAAGAAACCCCTTCACTTGATACTCTCCAAGCCCCAGCAGCAGGCCCCTGGTGTTCTGTCTTCAACCCAGACATCTTCAGCCCCTCTGATTTTAAATATTTTATATCTTTTTTTAGAGGTAGCAAAAGATTTCCAAGCCATTCTTTTACTGAATTGCATAACATCTCTAGGACATAGAAAAAGGAAAATTATAGTATTTTCTAAAAATAACAACAGAAAAACAAAATGAGACTTTAAGAAGTTAAATCTTGGCCAGGTGCAGTGACTCACACCTGTAATCCCAGCACTTTGGGAGGCCGAGGAGGGCGGATCACGAGGTCAGGAGATCGAAACCATCCTGGCTAACATGGTGAAACCCTATCTCTACTAAAAATACAAGAAAATTAGCCAGGCGTGGTGGCATGTGCCTGTAGTCCCAGCTACTCGGAAGGCTGAGGCAGGAGAATTGCTTGAACCTGGGAGGTGGAGGTTGCAGTGAGCCGAGATCACGCCACTGCACTCCAGCCTGGGCGACAGAGCAAGACTCCATCTCAAAGAAAAAGTTGAATCTTACACAAGTTTATGTAGATGGTGAGATGATAGTTTCTAGTCTAGGTCTTCTGGCTCCAGTGCCAGGGCTGTTTGCAAAATGATGCTAAGTTTCTTCAGAAAGGAGGATTGGAGTTCATCAGTAGGCTTGGGAGGTAAGGGAGACGGGTGGCAGAGGAACCCATAGTCAGCAGTGTGGGAACTCAGAAGTCCTGTCCTTTCTAGGAGTGAGTTCTGGACCCTGAGGAAGCCAGAAGCTCTCCCTACAAAGCTGAGAAGTATGTTTCGAGCCCCAGATCTGAAAAGGATGCTGCGAGTGTTTAGAGGTAAGGAGATTCAGGGGAAAGAGTTTGGATGTGAAATTACTGTCGTGGGAAGAAATAAACAGGATCGAGGATATAGTTGGTATTTGAGCATAGTGGCAAAGAGGGAGGTCCCAGAGGGAGGGACATAGAGTGCTGAAGAAGATGCAGTTTGTATTTAAGGGGAGATGAAATGGCCAGGTGACATCCTCACAGGATTCCTCACCATGCCCCTCAATCTGGTAAGGAGAGAGATACCGGACATGAGACAACTGGTCCTATTCAACATTATTGACTCTTTTCATCATTACAGAGCTGACAGATGTCCAAAGCTACTGGGGTAAGTAGAAGCCATGGCCTCTTTGGGCTGGCAAATTCTGATCTCCTTACACATGCGCTCCCCAGACATAGCCACACAGGTCCTAGGTGTTGATGCCTCCCCCATCCCCGCTATATAGTTCCAGTTCCTCCAACCACTTCCTGTGTTTCCTCTTCTCAGTATAATGAGACCCATGTCCCCATTTTCATCTGCTGATGTTGTACCTTTTCCTACAGTGGACGTGACCCTGAATCCACACACAGCTAATTTAAATCTTGTCCTGGCTAAAAACCGGAGACAGGTGAGGTTTGTGGGAGCTAAAGTATCTGGACCTTCCTGTCTGGAAAAGCATTATGACTGTAGTGTCCTGGGCTCCCAGCACTTCTCCTCCGGAAAGCATTACTGGGAGGTAGATGTGGCCAAGAAGACTGCCTGGATCCTGGGGGTATGCAGCAATTCAGTGGGACCTACATTCTCTTTCAACCATTATGCTCAAAATCACAATGCTTACTCCAGGTATCAGCCTCAGAGAGGATACTGGGTGATTGGGTTACAGCATAACCATGAATATAGGGCCTATGAGGATTCTTCCCCTTCTCTGCTCCTCTCCATGACAGTGCCCCCTCGCCGTGTTGGGGTTTTCTTAGATTATGAGGCTGGCACTGTTTCCTTTTATAATGTCACAAACCATGGCTTCCCCATCTACACTTTCTCTAAATACTACTTTCCTACTACTCTTTGTCCATATTTTAATCCTTGCAACTGTGTAATTCCTATGACCCTGCGTCGTCCAAGCTCTTGAATAGTCTTCTGTTCCCACTCACTTCTGATAAGTACCCTGAGGCTTATCAGCATGTGATTCTCCCTTCTGATCTTCTGTTTTTCTGTGTTCTCAATTCTTTTGTCATTTTTTTTTGGTTTTTGGTTTTGTTTGAGATGGAATCTCACTCTGTTGCCCAGGCTGGAGTGCAGTGGCGCAATCTCAGCTCACTGCAACGTCTTGCCTCCTGGGTTCAAGCGAACCTCCTGCCTCAGCATCCCAAGTAGCTGGGATTACAGGCTCCCACCACCATGCCCAACTAATTTTTGTATTTTTTTAGAGATAGGGTTTCACCGTGTTGGTCAGGCTGATCTCGAACTCCTGACCGCAAGTGATCCACCCACCTTGATCTCCCAAAGTGCTGGGATTACAGATGTGAGCCACCACACCCAGCCAATTCTTTCATTTTAAACATTTACTCAGTACTAGGATGCACCCAGTGGTGAAAGTAGGCATCTTTGTCTGATGACAGGTCTTGAGGTGGATAGGGGGCGCTTTCAGTATTTTGCCATTAAGCATAGTATTTGATGCAGGTTTTTTTTTTTTTTTGGTTGATGCAGGGGATCAAATTTAGGAAGTTCTGATCTGTTAGTTTGCTACAAGTTTTTGTATAAAATGAAAAATCGTATTCTACCTATGTCTTGTCTGTAAATTATTGAGATAATTGTGTATAATTTTTATTCTGTTAATGTGGCTTAGTACATTGATTTACTTCCATTTGTTATATTGGCCACAAATTGCTGAAATACACCATTATTATTTGTTGTATGCAATAGTGGATTTATTTTGATAATGTATTGTTTAGATTTTGTTTTCATCTATGTTAATGAAAGAAATTGGCCTGTATTTTTACATTCTTGTAATATCTTTGCCAGGTTCTATAAAATGCAATAATAACCAAATAAATTACTGTGTTTTTGTATAAGTATGTATAGGATTGGGCTCTAAAGCCAAACCATTATAATGATAATTTTGGTAGCTTCAAACTCAAATTGAAGAGAGTCTTCACTACAATCTTCACTACAACCTTCGGCCTTCCTCTCTACATTTAAGAGTAGCAATAGAACAATAAAAACTATATATATCTTTCAGATAAATTGAAGTAAAAACAAAAGGATAGTGGAGAGAGAAAAACAATCCAATACATATTTTTCTCTCAGAATAGAAAGAAAATGCAAAGAGAAAATATGAATAATATAAAGCACTTACAGGAAGAGGATGATTTCTTCCAGCTTTTCCACACTCTCTTTTCCTTAGCACAGGAACAAACAGCTGGTGAGTGAGCTGCTATGACTTTGGTAGAGAGGTGCAATATGTTTTTTGAACCAGCTATAAAAGAAATTATGAGGTACATGTGAGGGTAGAAACAAGTATCAAGGAGGAGAATGGCACTGGCTCTCCCATGTGGTATCCAGGAGCCACCAATGTCTATTGAGGACTTCACACATGACTAGTCTGAATTGAGATGTGCTCAAAGTATAAAATATATACCAGATTTCAAATACTTTCTTCAAAAAATAATGTAAAATATCTCACTAATAACTTTTCCTTTGTGTATTGCAATGATAATATGTTGGCTCTATTGGATTAAATAAAATATGTTATTCATTGTACCTGTTCCATTTTACTTTTTTAATGTGATACTAGAAACCTTAAAATTATATTTCTATTGGACAACTCTGGAGCAGATCCTATTATGAAATTTCGGTCCCTAAGTGAGCCCTAGTGTAAAAGCCTGTGGACTCAGAATACAGAGGAGGTTTCAAGGCACATATGTTTATCTCTACGAGAACCTGCACCTTCCCAGCTGCCCTGAGGCATTTTTATAGAAGGTAATGCCAGAGAAAAGAAGATCTCAACATATCTAGAAGTGTAGAAATTTGGAAGATCATAGGAAGGGCTCATGGCCAGAGAATGATTCTGCCGGCTCTGGCCCCTGCCATTAGTCCTCAGTCTGTCCGGTGCTTGAAGCTCCTTCGTGGTTTGAGGAAATACTGATTTCCTTGGGTGTCTGGTGAGATAAAGGCTCAGCTTGGGTGTCTGTGGTGAGATAAAGTAGTGCAGGCAGTAGTAAAAGCTCAGTACTGGTTTGTTGTAAGGCACGGTTTTATAATAATTAGGAGATCACGTCTGTGGAAGCCCAGAGACTGGATGTAAATGCCTCATCCTGCTCTGCATTTCAACTGGAAGAAATACAAAAGGAGGCAGAGCCGGCTGACTGGGGCCCATGGGGCTGGTGGAAGTTCAGGAAAGAGAAAGATCTGCTGGAGTACTTATCCTCTTCCTACTTATTTTCCCATACAGTAAGTTCTAGGCAAAAGAATTAGCCCAGCTGTCTTCTACTGTAAACTCACTTTACAAGTAAATTTACTTTCCAAGTGAATTTACTTTATAAGTAAAATGTTTTTTTATCACCAGAGTTCTAGGGATGTTGTGTAGTTATCCTAATATTTCCCCAAATGTGAGTGCTTGCTAGAGCAGGCATTTAAGTTTGATGCTAACTTAAAAAGATTTTGGAAGGGAGAGGGACTTTCTTAACATCTTTATTGTGATATTTACAAGTACTTGCTGGAATTCTATAGGTAAGACCTGGGGAAGGTTGCTCAGTCTGAGACTTGGGGACAATTATTAGGGTAAGTTCAGAGCTCTGACCTTTTCCTGAGGGATTATGGGGGCTTGACAGAGGCCTTCTGTTCTTGAAATTTTTGGTGTGATAGAGTAGGCTAAACTACTATGAAAAAGAACCAAAATACATAATGGATCAAATACTAAAGAAATGTACTTCTTGTTAATATAAAACAATTGGTCATGAGTATATGTAACTGGTGGTGAGTGGCACTGTTCCATGTGGGATTCGTGCGCCAAGCTTGCTTTCATCTTGTGGCACTTGCTGTACCCCAGAATAGTAGTAACAGCATCAAGCTGGCAGAAAGGTAAAGAAAAAACTTAGCGGAGAAAACTTGCTTTTTAAATCCTTAGTTCATAGACGGGATTCGTAATATCTGCTCATTTTCTGTTAATGAGAATAGCCATATGGCTAAACCCGACTGTAAAGATTTTTTAAATGTCTAGCTGTATGCAATCATCTACAATCAAATTTCAAGGGAAAGAAAACTCAGATTTTGGTGGAAACTGTCCGGAACCCTAAGTAGTTCCTTTTCCCATTATAGAGGACTTAGGATCTCAGCTTTTTTCTGGAACTATGTTAATTCCATTCTATAACCTAAAGTTTGTAAAAGAGAACCGTATTGTCACTAAAGTTCTAGACATGTGGTATAGTTATCCTAATATTTCCCAACAAGTGAGTGGCAGGTAAGTTTGATTCTAACTTAAAAAAATTTTTTTAGGGGAAGAGGACTGTCTTAACATTATTGTGATATAATTGACGTATAATACATTTCATAAAGTATATAACTTGATACATTTTGACTCATGAAACTCATCCCCATCAAGGCAATAAATCAGATGGTGTTCTTTTATGTATATATAGCACTTAGAGCTATACATTTCCTTCTATGGCATCTCACAAATTTTGATATATTCTCCATTCTATTCAAGATTCTATTTTCCCTTTTGATTTCTTCTTTGACCATTGAATTATTTAAAGTTGTATTTTTTCCCTAATCTATGAAGATGTTCATATATCTTTTTGTTATTGGTTTATAATTTAATTTTAAATGGTCCAGATACAGACTTTATATGATTTGAATCCTTTTTAAATGTATTGAGACTTGTTTTACGGTGAAGGATATGATCTATATTGGTAAATGTTTCATTTGCACTTGAAAGAAATGTGTATTCTCTTGTCCTGGGGTACAGTGTTCAATAAACATCATGTTGGTCAATATTATTCAAATCTTCTATACCCTTACTGATTTTCTATGCGAGAGGGGTGTTGACATTTCCAACTATATTTATGAATTTGCCTATTTCTCCTGCAATTCTATCAGATTTTGCTTTTTGATTTTTGAAGCTGTTTTGTAAGGAGCATACACATTTAGGAATGTTACATCCTGTTGATGAATTGACCCCTTTCTCATTATGGAATTACCCTCTATCTCTACTAATATCTTTTTCTCCAAACTCTGCTTTGTTAGATATTAATTTAGTCACTCCAGCTTTTTTCCTTTTTTTTTTTTTTTTTTTTTTTTTTTTTTTTTTTGAGACGGAGTCTTGTTCTGTCATCCAGGCTGAAGTACCGTCATGTGATCTTGGCCCACTGCAACCTCTGCCTCCTGGATTCAAGTGATTCTCCTGCGTCAGCTTCCTGAGTAGCTGGGATTACAGGCGCCTGCCACCACATCCAGCTAATATTGTATTTTTAGTAGAGACAGGTTTTCACCGTGTTGGTCAGATTGGTCTCGAACTCCTGACCTCAGGTGATCCACCTGCCTTGGCCTCCCAAAGTACTGGAATTACAGGCATGGGCCACCACACCCAGCCCAGCTTTCTTTTGATTATTGTTTTCGTAACATACCTTTTCATCTTTTTAATTTTAAACTATTTGTGTCTTTATATTTAAAGATTATTTAGGCCAGGCGCAGTGGCTCATGCCTGTAATTCCAGCACTTTGGGAGACTGAGCCAGGTGGATCACCTGAGGCTGGGAGTTCAAGTCCGGCCTGAACAACATGGAGAAACTCCATCTCTACTAAAAATACAAAATTAGCCGGGCATGGTGGCACATGCTTGTAATCCCAGCTACTCGGGAGGCTGAGGCAGGAAAATCACTTGAACCTGGGAGGCAGAGGTTGCGGTGAGCCGAGATCGTGCCATTGTACTCTAGCCTGGGCAACAAGAACGAAATGCCATCTCAAAAAAAAAAAAAGTATTTAAGTGGCATGTTGTTGCTCTAGGTAAATGATATAGTTATCTTCATTTTTCCCAACAAGTTACTGCCTGAATGGGCATTTTAACTTAGTTTTAATTAAAATTTAGATATTTTGCTACTTTACCTTTTGTCATAAATGATCTTGATTCCATGGGACTCTCAGTTTTTTAAACATTTGCTGTATAACTGCTTTGTGCATACAATCTAGCCCTTGTCTTCACAGAGACTCAGTCAATTTTAGATAAAACAAAGGCATATTCTGTGCAAGGTTTATTTCAACCATCTTTTGGAAGATAAATTTGGGGTTCTAGGGTTCCAAGATTTGAAACATTATATTTGATTGGTGAAGGGCTAGTTCTCAGGTTCTCATTGGGTTGATGTTTGAGACCGAGAATAACCTTTTTTTTTTTTTTTTTCTTGAGATGGAGTCTCCCTCTTGTTGCCCAGGCTGGAGTGCAGTGGCATGATTTCAGCTCACTGCAACCTCTGCCTCCCGGGTTCAAGTGATTTTCCTGCCTCAGCCTCCCAAGTAGCTGGGATTAAAGGTGCCTGCCACCCCTGGCTAATTTTTGTATTTTTAGTAGAAACAGGATTTCACCATGTTGGCCAGGCTGATCTCAAACTCTCAGTCTCAGGTGATATACCTCCCTCGGTCTCCCAAAGTGCTGGGATTACAGGCATGAGCCACCACGCCTGGCTTTTTTTTTTTTTTTTTTTTTTTTTTTTTTTTTTTTTTTTAAATAAATGCAAGCTTAGGTACAGGCTCATGTCAAACAAGGAATCAACTAAGAAATTGATTCATTTTTATCCATCTTGAAAACATACTAGTATTTGGAAGGCAAATAATTAAAATACGAAAAACAGGGAAATGGAGTCTATTTTAGAATCTTTGAAAAAGCAGAGGAGAAATGTTAGGAGAGAATTGAAGATAGAACTGCAAGTTTATGGCATTATTGCCTATCTCAGCTAAGCATTGGCCTTTATTTCAAGAGATCAAAGGAAACCCTCACATTTTTGAACTGAAAGTCAACACATACATTTGAATCACATACATTTCCACCTGACCACTGAGGGTACTTGTATGAAGACAGCAACTGAGTTTTCTATATTGTTTCCTGTGTGTTAATCACATTTCTACACATTATATATATGGATTTATTCTTTTTTTTTTTTTTTTTTTCTGAGGCAGAGTTTTGCACTTGTCGCCCAGGCTGGAGAGCAATGACACAATCTCGGCTCACTGCAACCTCCGCCTCCCAGGTTAAGGGATTCACTAGCCTCGGCCTCCCAAATAGGCTGGGATTACAGGCACCCACCACCACGCCTGTCTAAGTTTTGTGTTTTTTAGTAGAGACGGGGTTTCGCCATGTTAGCCAGGCTGGTCTCAAACTCCTGACCTCAGGTGATCCACCCGCCTTGGCCTCCCAAGGTGCTGGAATTACAGGCTTGAGCCACTGCATACGGCCTGGACTCAATCTTTATAGTGGTCCTATGAAAATAGGTACTGTCATTATCCCTTTTTTTAAAAAAGTGAGAAAATGGACGTGCAGTGAGATGAAAGAATTAGCTCAAAGTTGGACAAATATGAAGTGGTAGAATTGGCCTACAAAACAGGGCAGCAAAATTCAGAGGCAACATTTTTATTCATTCCTCTTGTTATGCCCAGACCGTTTATTCCCCGAAGAAGACCACCAGAGTCCAGAGTCAAAGCCAAGCGGCAAGGATCTTTAATGCAAGTTCAAACTTGGTCCCTCCGTTCTACAACATACAAGAGGGCGTGGAACAATGCGTGCGCTTGCTTTTTATAGCTCGAGGTAAACAGGACTTGTCAGGTTACAGAGGAACAAGGCATTTCTCTAGGCTACAGCATTACAATTGGTTTACATTTTAAATTATACTTTTAGCAGCTTTCTTATTAGTTCCTGCGCTTTTACAAACGGTTGTAACCTTATCGGAGATTCTCCAGGTGTTGTTTTTCTTTGAGATATATGGAGGAATGTGTTTGTGTCGGGCCCAGGAAGTGGAGGCATTGCTCAAGGCTGTGATGTGTTTGTGTCGGGCCCAGGAAGTGGAGGTATATGGGGGGATGTGATGTGCTCAAGGCTGTGATGTGTTCTTTCATTTCCCCCTCTCTCAGGTACCTCTGGAGCCAATCTTGGGTCCTATAGGTCTGACTCCGTTTCAGTGTCCACAGTTTGGTATTGAGCTCTGAGGACCATGAGCTGTATGGTGTCAAACCTTTCCTTGACAAACCGCAAAATTCTGTTTATAACACAAGGTCCTATGGTAAGCAGAAACAGCAGACTTAGCAGGGGTCCAAAGAAGGGGGCTAACAGAGAAAACATAGAGGAATTTTACCATTGTCATCATGACACTGAGATGACATACTTTACAAAGTAATAGAATATTACAAAGTAAATGGGGGCAGGATGAGAGCACAGGATGGTGTTAACATTAAAATTGCTAATGAAATTTTGGGCACGCATAGTCATTGATAACATTTTATCAGGAAATAGGGTTTGAGAGCAGACAACCTGACTGACCAAAATTTATTAGGTGGGAATTTCTTCATCCTAATAAGCCTGAGAGCACTACAGGAGGCCGGGGCTTATTTCATCCCTTCGGCTTCAACTGTAAAAGGCGGCACGCCTCCAAGGGGGTCGTTTATAGGCCTTCCCTCAGAGCGCATTCTCTTTCTCAGGGATATTCCTTGCTGAGAAAAAGAATTCAGCGATATTTCTCCTATTTGCATTCAAAAAGAGAAGAAATATGGCTCTGTTCCGTCCGGCTCACCGGCGGCCAGTTCAAGGTTACCTCCCTTGTTCCCTGAACATCACTGTTATCCTGTTCTTTTTTCAAGATGCCCAGATTTCATATTGTTCAAACACACATGCTCTACAAACCATTTGTGCAGTTAACTCAATCATCACAGGGTCCTGAGGTGACATATATCCTCCTCAGCTTGCAAAGAAGATGATGGGACTAAGAGATTAAAGACATAGGAAATTACAAAAGTATTAAAGTAAAGACAGACATAAGAAATTAAAAAGTATTAATTTCGGAGAACTAATAAAATGTCCATGAAATCTTCATATTTTATGTTTTTCTGCTGTGGCTTCAGCCAGTCCCTCCATTCAAGGTCTCTGACTTCCCGCAACATTCTCTCTCCCTTTTTCTCTATATAAATGTGCCATGGCGATGAAGGCTCGTTCATTCTCTCGATTGTGGCATAGGATTCTTTGGCTGGTCCAGCACACTAAAAACAAACCGATTAAACAGAGACACATAATTCCAAAATTTACTGCAGTAGAGTTCTTAATAGACTTAATCCAAGTCGTGGGGTTTAATCCATAAAGAATTTTTTTTTTTTCACTTGATCTAATGCCTCAGTTCCAGGCACAATATTTAAATGACTTTGAGAGGCTTCAAAATTTGTTGTTCTAATTTAGAAATGTCTAAAGTGAGATTATCTCCTCTTCCCTGTAGATGGCGTTTTACCATGTCCCGGTGATGTTTAGACTCATTATAAACTTGGGGTGTAATACAAAAATCTGAAGTATTCCAGTCACACTGTAACTGGAAACAATACCTAATGGAAATATTTATCATCAATTCTTTTTCCTCCAGTTAGGCAGGGCAACAATCATCTGTGGGACCAGGTACCTACACACTATTATTAACATATATTTTAATAGGATTATCCATCCTTGTGACTGCCTGAATTAAGGGCGGGAAAGGCACATAAGCCCAGTAGGTATAATTAGCTGCAGCTGCTCCTGCAGGCATGGGGAGACTTACCACTGTTGATACAACCATTAAAGCTGCAAGCAGCATTTTTTTTTTTCTGAGGTTTGTGTCACCTTTGTGCTGGCTAGGCTTTTTCTAGCTAAGAGTGTCAGCTTCTTTAACTGTGCCCAGGTCGGCAGCTCTGCCTTCCTGGTGCGTGGTGACTTTATCTGTTTTTCTAATATCACCACTTGATTTATCCTGCGAGTCAATGGTGCTCGATTGCGGTGTTTCCGTCTCCGTGGAGGCGCTTTTCTTTGCATCTCCGATGGGTTCATTGTAGAACTTCAAATGTTTAGTGGGTATCCAAATAGGAAGCTGATTTTCTCCTAGTGAAACACAAGCAAAACTTCTTCCCCAGGTTATTACCTTCCTCTATTTCTCATGTCCTATTTTTGTTGTAACAAAGTGAACAGCTGGTTTAACTGATTATCTATGCTATATTTGATTAGAGCTGTCTTAACATCCTTTGTAGCCTGTACTACATATGCAGAATCTGATATAATATTAACAGGTTGATTAAAATCTTTTAACACTGTAATGACTGCAACCAACTCTGCTCTTTGAGCAGATTGATATTGAATTTTGATTACTCACTCTTTTGGCCCTCTGTAAGTCACTTTTTCATTGCTGGAACCATCAGTGAATACTGTCAGAGCATTTTCTAAAGGTTTATGTCTGGTAATTTTAGGTAAAATCCAAGTAGTCAATTTTAAAAACTGGAAGATTTTTGTTTTTGGGTAATGATTATCAATAGTTCTTACAAAATCTGCAAGGCCAACTTGCCATGCACCAGAAATGATAAAGGCTCGTTTAACTTGTTCCTTGGTTAAAGGAACAACTATTTTGTCTGGGTCATTACCACACAATTTTATTATTTGTAATTTTGTCTGACTAATTAATGTAGCCATTTGATCCAAGTACAGTGTAAAAGTTTTAATTGTACTGTGAGGAAGGAATGACCACTCTACAAGATCAGTATTTTGAAAATGATGCCTTTTGGAGAACGCGCAGTGGCGAAAATCAAAAGTTGGAGTGGGGCTAAAGAATCTATTTTACTTATTTGCGCTGACTGAATTTTTTTCCTCTTCCACAATTTTAATTTCTTTTGTTGCCTCTGGGGCTAATATTTTTCTATTATCTATTTGCATCCTTAAGTAATGAAAAGGAGCAGAGGTTTGGATCTTATTAAATGCTATTGTTAGTCCCGCGTTGGCAACCTCTGCTTGCAGAAATGTGTAACAGTCAATTAATTTGTCTCTTGTTTCTGCAGCACATAAAATATCATCAATACAGTGAATGATATAACAATCTGAAAATTTGTCTCTAACTGGTTGAAGGACTTGACCTATGAAAGCTTGACAAATAGTTGGACTATTAAGCATTCCCTGAGGTAAAACTTTTCACTGAAACTTGGTGGCTGGTTCTTTATTATTTATGGCTGGTATAGTAAAGGCAAATTTTTCACAATCTTGCTCTGCCAGAGGAATGGTAAAGCAATCCTTTAGAGCAATTATAATTAAAAGCCAGTGTTTTGGGATCATGGCCGGAGAGGGCAATCTAGGTTGGAGAGGCCCCACGGGTTGAATTACAGCGTTTACGGCTCTTAAGTCCGTTAACATATGCCATTTGCCTGATTTTTTTTTGAATTACAAATACAGGAGAATTCCAGGGTGAGAATGAAGGCTCAATGTGTCCCTTTTCTAATTGTTCCTTTGCTAATAAGTGTAAAGCCTCCAGTTTTTGCTTTGGTAGCGGCCACTGATTTACCCATACCGGTTTTTCTGTTTTCCAAGTTAATGGAATGGGTTTAGGAGGCTCTACAGTGGCCGCCCCTAAAAAGGATATCCTATTCCTTTTCTTTCTTAATTTTTCTCAGTCTCAATTGGGACTTTAATGCCATGTTCATTTTTTCCTAATCCCTTTCCTGGTATATATCCCATCTTAGTCATGATTTTTTTTGACTCATGGGGCTGTATAATGGAGCGGGCATAATGATTTCTGCACCCCTTTAGACATAAGGGAGTGGCTGGACAATAGGATCATTGTAGGGAGGAAATCAGCAGTAAGACGTATAAACAAAAATTCCTGTAACATGAATAAGTTTAAAGGAAAATGCTGTGCCTTGAGATGCATATGCAAACATCTCCATAAACCTTTTAGCAGCATTGCTCCAGCAAGTCCCACCTTATTCCTAAAGGCGGTTTTCTCCTTGCTCCATAAACAAATCACACAATGGGTTTTACACCGAGATGTTCCATTGCCCAGGGACGGGCAGGATTTTTAACCAGCAAGTACTTGCCTTCAAGTACTTGTTTAACAAAGACACATCCTGCACAGCCCAATATCCATTAAGCCTTGAGTCACCACAGCACATGTCTCTTGGAAGGACAAGTTTGGGGGTAGGGTCACAGATTAACAGCATCTCAAATACAGAACCAAATGGAGTCTCTTATGTCTACTTCCTTCTATATAGACACAGTAACAGGCTGATCTCTCTTTCTTGATTATCTGACCCTAAACAATGTAAAATCATTGTACTTTCATACCCTTCTGAAGCTGTGCCTACGCCGACAAGTCTTGTAACAGCCTTTTGTTTAGGCCAATTTTTTTGGCCACTGATTTAAAGCAATGACAGAGATATCTGCTCCTGTGTCTACCAACCCTTCAAACTGTTTTCCTTGAATAATGGCCTTACACACAAGTCTACTCTCAGAGACCAGACTTGCCCAATATGCAGCTTTCCTGCCAGATCAGTGCTTCTGAACCCTCCTGTTCTTGATTATTGTCAACATTTTGCATTGACCGAGCCATTACCAGCTCTGCTACACATTTACAGTGTGAACTTTCTTTTCCTTTCCGGGATTCTATCCCTGCCTCTTTTTCACAATCTACTGCACAGCTTTTAGGGACCTCAGAAACTGGAACGCTATCTTCTTCTGTTTGCAACGGTTCTAAAGCTACTTTACTAATGACCCAATCATTCCATACTGTAAGTGGGATGATTTTACCTTCCCTACTTGCTTGTTTTAATTCTTTGCCAATTTTTTCCCAATCTTTTAGATCTAAAGTTCCCTGTTCTGGAAACCATGGACAAAACTGTTCTATTGTTTGAAAGAGCATATTTAGATTTTTGCTAGACACTTTAACTCCCCCTCTTTTTAAGAGAATTTTTATAAAGCTGCGATAAGAGGCATATTTACTTTTAGTTTGCCCCATTGTTACCCTAGGTTCTTCCGAGCACACAAGCTTACCACAAGGCTGACTGTAGACGTACTCGGGAGTCTCTTGTCGACTTGTCCTCAATGACCACGCTCCAGCGTACCTTCACCTTAGAGAAAAGCTTCCACGTTGGACGCCAGATGAAGGGGTGGTCTGCCCTTCCACACCTGTGGGTGTTTCTCGTTAGGTGGAACAAGAGACTTTAGAAAAGAAGTAAGACCCAGAGACAAAGTATAGAGAAAGAAAAGCGGGGCCCATGGGACCAGCGCTCAGCTTACAGAGGACCCACGCTGGCCCTTCAGAGTTACTTTCCCTTTTAGTGGGTCCGGGTGCGCTGGCCGCCTCCCGTCCGCCTGCTCCCTCCCGTGGCTCAGCCCGGGGGGGCTGAGGCCTGCGGCCCGGAGAGTTACGGAGGGGGTTCTGTGGACAGTGGGTCCCCGCTATCAGGTAAACAGGTCCTGCAAGGGAAAGTGAGTTACAGAATATCAACAAGTTATGTCAGTCGCAGGCGCGCTCCAGAAATCTGGGTCAGAATACATTCAGACAAGAATCAGATGAGAGCCAGGGGACGTCTCCCACCGGTCTCCGCTGGCTGTCCTATAGCGCGTCCGCCAGGACTTATGCCAGCCTTCAGCTTCAGTTACAGACCTCGCGAGTCACAGATTCAGAAAGGAGTCAAACGGGCTAACAGCCTCAGATTCAGAGCGGACTTAAAGAGCCGCAGATTCAGACAGGCTAACAGCCTCAGATTCAGAGCAGACTTAGAGAGCCGCAGGTTCAGAACGGACACAGACAGACAAACAGAGACAAGCCAACTCACCTATTAGCAGATCGATCCTAGTAGATCCGTTGACCAGGGGTCTGGTGGGCTTGGGGAATCCCGGGAGAGCCCCCAAATGTTATGCCCAGACCATTTATTCCCCGAAGAAGGCCACCAGAGTCCAGAGTCAAAGCCAAGCGGCAAGGATCTTTAATGCAAGTTCGAACGTGGTCCCTCCATTCTACAACATACAAGAGGGCGTGGAACAATGCGTGCGCTTGCTTTTTATAGCTCGAGGTAAACAGGACTTGTCAGGTTACAGAGGAACAAGGCATTTCTCTAGGCTACAGCATTACAATTGGTTTACATTTTAAATTATACTTTTAGCAGCTTTCTTACTGGTTCCTGCGCTTTTACAAACAGTTGTAACCTTATCGGAGATTCTCCAGGTGTTGTTTTTCTTTGAGATATATGGAGGAATGTGTTTGTGTCGGGCCCAGGAAGTGGAGGCATTGCTCAAGGCTGTGATGTGTTTGTGTCGGGCCCAGGAAGTGGAGGCATATGGGGGGATGTGATGTGCTCAAGGCTGTGATGTGTTCTTTCACTCTCTGTTAGAAATCTGAAAAGGTCAGTGTGTGAGCCAAATCCTACTTTGATATCTATTTTTGTAAATGTACTTTATTGGAATATCACCATGCTCGTTTATGTATCATCTGTGACTGCTTTCAGGTTACAACAGCAGTGTTGACTGGTTGCAACAGAGACTGCTTGACCTGCAAATCCTAAAATATTTACTGTTTGACCAGGCTGACCAACATGGTGAAACCCCATCTCTACTAAAAATACAAAAGTTAGCTGGGCATGGTGGCACGTGTCTGTAATTCCAGCTATTCGGGAGGCTGAGGCAGGGGAATCGCTTGAACTCAGGAGGCAAAGGTTGCAATGAGCAGAGATCACGCCACTGCACTCCAGCCTGGGCAACAAAGTGAGACTCCGTCTCAAAAAAACAAAAAAAAAATAGTCAAAGTAATGTATAACGCTCAAAATGTAATTTCAGGCCTAATGAAGGAATAGACTCCTATAATTATATTACTCATAAGTGATGTAAGTAATATTAAAGTTGGGGTCTAGCTTATGTTGACCAAGGTAATGATGAAAACTTCAAGTTGAAAGCTTATGTTGAAAAACAAAATAAAATCATTTCATATGCAAATTTTAACACCACATTCAGGAATATCAATGGATATACAGGGTAAAAGAAGAGAGAAAATTAGCCTATGATAAACTGTATACATTGCATATTGATTACTCTATTATAAAACAATGGCACAAGTACATGATTGCTTTGATTCTTGAGCCTTGATTGATTATAGATAACATCAAATATAGTATACTCTGGGGGAGAAAAGATTGGACTATGAGACGAAATTCTATTTGAAGCTTTGTATAATTATAAGACTTAAGGAGGATACAAATCTCATGAAGGGCAGATTTGGGAGAGAAACAATGACAAAACTAAAACCATGACTTATTTGGGAAACATCAGTGTAGCATGATAAGGACAAGCCATTTTAAATCACTCACATGAGCAGGCTTCATGTTCTTGGGTAAAAATTCGCAGTAACCCTGGAGAAAATTAAGAATGTGTGAATCAATGTATTGTGTGCAGATGGTGATATGATGGTAGCCTGAGTCATATGAACTCCTTGAAAAACAGCCAACTTTGTGTAGCAAGTGGACTTTGTACTCCTGTTTTCTAAAAAGAACCTCTGCATGTACTCATTGACAAAAGTTGACATCTACCCTGCATATGGAATATCTGTCCCTGTTTCTTAGGCATTGTACCATTAAGGCCAAGAGATTGCCATTATCAATAATTTGATGTCCCCAAAACAGTTTCAGTGGTAACCACATGACCGTACAAGAATATACCTCCTTCATTCTGTTACCAGAGAAGTGCAGGAATCTTCAGTTCTTTGTCTTACTTGGAGAAAGCATTCTGCTTTCAAGTCTTTTCCAGTGGAGAGTAGGCCTTTGTTATGGGGGATGCTCTGAACATATTTCAGAACGGTCCTTTTACTCTCTCTCTGCCAGAAAAGAAATGATCTTTTTCTTGGCTTTCCCATATGGGAACTCACTTTGGTTTTTGGAGGTAAATTCCAAGAAAGTGGGGCGGGGGTGGGGCCCTAAGTCTAGGTGCTAGGAGTTTCTCTCTCTCAAGCTAGTCCATAATCAGCTTCCAGCAATTTGTCGGAACTGCTGTTTAAGTGTTTCTACCAGTATATGACTCATGCAATTCCTTTATCAAAAAAAAAAAAAAAAATTTTTTTTTGAGACTGAGCCTCACTCTGTCTCCCAGGCTAGAGTGTAGTGGTGCGGCCTCGGCTCACAGCAACCTCTGTCTCCTAGGTTCAAGTGATCCTTCTGTCTCAACTTCTGGAGTAGCTGGGATTGCAGGCACCCACCACCATGCCCGGTTAATTTTTGTAATTTTGTAGACAGGGTTTCGACATGTTGGCCAGGCTGGTCTCGAACTCCTGACCTCAAGTGATCCACCCGCCTCAGCCTCCCAAAGTGCTGGGATTACAGGTGTGAGCCACTGTGCCTGGCCTGACTCATGCAACTTCTGCTTCAGGTAAGTAGATTTAGGCTACTTATTCTCTGTATTTACATGTCTCTAGATTTCGGGGTGGAAATTTTTTTCCTGTGACTTTAATTATCTGATGAGACTTAGGAAAGTCATTGATTTTAGTTGGTTCAACTATTTTTTTTCCTTTTCTTTTTCTTTTTTTTTTTTTTTTTTGAGACTGAGTCTCACTCTGTCACCCAGCTGGAGTGCGGTGGCGGGATCTCGGCTTTTTGCAACCTCCACCTCCTGGGTTCAAGTGATTCTCCTGCCTCAACCTCCCAAGTAACTGAGACTACAGGCACACGCCACCGTGCCTGGGTAAGTTTTTGTATTTTTATTAGAGACGGGATTTCACCATGTTGGCCAGACTGGTCTCGAATTCCTTGACCAGACTGGTCTCTAATTCCTGACCTCGTGATCCACCCGCCTCAGCCTCCTAAAGTGCTGGGATTACAGGCGTGAGCTACTGCGTCCAGCCAAGCTTTGTTTTTCTTGTGAGGATTGGAGTAATGATTCTCAAGCTCTTTACATGTTGGAACTAAAATTGGAAGTTCCTGGTATTCTTTTCTACTTCTGTAGTAATTCTCTTTCTTTGGAAATCACTTTCTCTGTCTGCCCAGTTAAGTCTCCATTTTTCAGGTTACTGGTGCACATTATGCCTTACAGTGGGAGGGTCAGAAGTACTGTCATGGGCTCCCTCTGCAATGGCATTTGTCAGTGTTCTCTTCCTCTAGATTAGCTTCTTCTTTCCATCGAAGTGAGAGGCTCTGGTAGTCCTCAGGAATGAAGTAAAGCCTGTTCTGCTCCTACAGTGAGATAGCTGGGCAAAAGCTGCTGTGCAGTGTTCACTATGTGGTAGAGTCCCTGTGTCTTTTGGGATTTTTGTTGCCAACTATCCTTCCTCTGCTTCTAAACTGGTAAAGCAGTTTCTGCTCTGCTCCCAGCTTTGCTAGAATACTTTTAGTCCCCATATCTTGGTGACCTTTGGTGGAGGAAGGGATTCCGAGTTAGAGACCCACAGTTTCTCTACGTGTAGACACACATCCCTATCTCCAGCACTCATCCATGGCAACTGGAGGAAATCCATTTCTATCCATTTTGCTTTGACCCCTGAATCCCAGTCACCCCTTTATTGCAATGCCCGAGGCTCTGGATCACTACAAGCTGCTGCACTCTCTTAAATTACAGGTAACTCTTTTGGGATATTTATGTCTTTCATTTTCAGAATCTTCAGCCCCCAAGGTCAAGATAGGAAACTGGTTACAAGGAAACAAGGACTTGAAATAGCAAACACAAAAATTAGCCGCCACCACGCCCGGCTAATTTTTTCTATTTTTAATAGAGACTGGGTTTCACCATGTGAGCCAGGATGGTCTTGATCTCCTGACCTTGTGATCCGCCTGCCTTGGCCTCCCTAATTTTTCTATTTTTAGTAGAGACAGGGTTTCACCATGTTGGCCAGGATGTTCTCAAACTCTTGACCTGGTAATCCTCCTGCCTCGGCCTCCCAAAGTGCTGGGATTACAGGTGTGAGCCACCGCGCCCGGCCAAGTTTTTTCCTTTTTAAAAAACTCATTTCTCTGAGTTCAATGGACATGGAACTATGCTATGTCTTTAATGTCTTTTTGTTATTTTCTTAACAACTGTCTAGTGTGAACTCCGAAAATCTGAACCAGATCTCAGATAATTTAGAAAGTTTATTTTAGCAAGGTTGAAGACATGTGTCCCTGGCAGCCTCAGGACGTCCTGACGACATGTGCTCAGGGTGATCAGAGCACAACTTGGTTTTATACATTTTAGAGAGACATGAAACATCAATCAATATATGTGAGATGTACATTGGTTCCATCTGAAAAGGCAGGACAACTCAAGCAGGGAGGGGCTTCCAGGTCACAGGTTGGTGACAGACAACCTGTTGCATTCTTGTGAGTTTCTGATTAGCCTCTCCAAACTAGTCAATCAGATACGCATTTATGTCAGTGAGCAGAGGGATGACTTTGAATAGAATGGGAGGCAGGTTTGCCCTAAGCAGTTCCCAGCTTGGCTTTTATCTTTGGCCTAGTGATTTTGAAGCTCCAAGATTTATTTTCCTTTCATACTACCAACATGTAATATATTAATGGTAAAAAAAATCACCACTTTTGGAAACTCTTAGGCCTTCTTCTGGTGCCTCGCTCTCAGCTGATCTGTGCTTCTGCGTGGCAGAAATGACCTGGACAGAAAAATGAGCAAGTTTAGTCATTCAAGAATATGCAGATATTTCCATGGGCGTGTACTCAGAGCTCTATGTAAACAGAGGAGGGGCTAACAAGGGTGGGCAAGAGTCATATCCTCAAGACTTGTTTACACAGACAGAGAGAGCCAGCTGGGAAATTATCTAGAGACAACAGTGCAGGCGTAAAGTATCTGTCTTCTCAGATCCCTCTGGCTTTACTCACACCATTCTCCCAGGTCCCAAAGCCCTCCCTGAGCAAGGCACAGCAGGGCTGTCTTCTCTGCCAACCTCCACCTGCAGAACTCATTTGGAAGTCGGGCCAGCACAAACATCAATAACTTGGAAAACATCAATATGTGGAAAATAATTTTACATAGCTTCTAATTTTTTCTTGTGAAATGTTTCTGCCTTTTGGTGAATGTTAAATTTTTATTTTTCAAATAATTTTATTACACAGATTCTAAAGTTTATTAGCATAGAGCTGTGCTTTTAAAAAAAGAATTTTACCGGCCACTGCACTCCAGCCTGGGCGACAGAGCGAGACTCCGTCTCAAAAAAAAAAAAAAAAAAAAAAAAAAAAAAAAAAAAAAAAAAAAAAAAAAAAAGAATTTTAAATACTTTAATTACCTATAATGAACCACTTTTCATTTGCAATTTTATTGGTTATGCTACCTTTTGCCTTGCTTAGATATGTGTAAAATGTTCACTCACTTTGTCTACTAAAATTTATTTTAATGTGTTCTATTCATTATTATAGTCTCTCAAAGAGCAAGTCTCTCCTGTATGAGAAGACAGAACAACTTGGAGACAGAAAAGGCTGAGATAACTTCCCCAATCTGAAATCCTCCAGTTGCCTCCTCTTGTGAAACCAGTTAGTGGTAGTCTGGCTCAGAGAGTGAGAATGGCTCAGAGAGGGAAGGGGCAGGCTCAGGTCAGAGGCAATGCTGATAGGGCCACTAATGCAACAGAGCTTGGACTTTCAGGCCTCAGCCCTACAGATGTAGGTAGCTCCAGCCCATCAACCAGTGAAGAAGATCTTTTGAACCTTTTGTACTCAGCAGTACAGAGCAGCACATTTACTGAATGAGAAGAAAAATCTGGGCCGGGCGCGGTGGCTCAAGCCTGTAATCCCAGCACTTTGGGAGGCCGAGACCGGCGGATCACGAGATCAGGAGATCGAGACCATCCTGGCTAACACAGTGAAACCCCGTCTCTACTAAAAAATGCAAAAAACTAGCTGGGCGAGGTGGTGGGCGCCTGTAGTCCCAGGTACTAGGAAGGCTGAGGCAGGAGAATGGCATGAACCCGGGAGGCGTAGCTTGCAGTGAGCCGAGATCCGGCCACTGCACTCCAGCCTGGGCGACACAGCGAGACTCCATCACAAAAAAAAAAAAAAAAAAAGAAAAAGAAAAATCTGGCTGGGCGTGGTGGCTCACACCTGTAATCCCAGCACTTTGGGAGGCTGAGGCCTGTGGATCACGAGGTCAGGAGTTCAACACCAGTCTGGCCAAGATAATGAAACTCTGTCTCTACTAAAAATACAAAAATTAGCTGGGTTTGGTGGCGGGCGCCTGTAATCCCAGCTACTCGGGAGGCTGAGGAAGACAATTGCTTGAACCCGGGAGGCAGAGGTTGCAGCGAGCCGAGGTCGCGCCACTGCACTCCAGTCTGGGAGACAGAGAGAGACTCCATCTTAAAAAAAAAAAAAAAAAAAAGGAAAAGGAAAAGAAAAACTCTAAGGCCTCTGAGAACACCCAAGGGCCACAGATGCCAACTGTGAAGTGTCATCTGTTAACTTTAGCCTTCCTACAATACATTATAAACAATAAAAATGTACTCATATCCCATATTAAATATTAAAATTCTAAAACTGCATGAGTTTGTCAAAGATGACCACTTGAAATAATGGGCTGTTTAGCAGAAACATTAAATTTATCTCTCTGCTGTAAGGTCCTTTCCTTTCCATAACTTGAAGACAGTAGGAGCTTTGTCATTAAGTCTCCAATATTCTCAAGAATAACTTAAAACACATTTAGGGCTTAAGAATAACCAAAAACTGCCGGGCGTGGTGGCTTATGCCTGTAATCTTAGCACTTTGGGAGGCTGAGGCGGGTGGATCACGAGGTCAGGAGATCGAGACCACCCTGGCTAACATGGTGAAACCCCATCTCTACTAAAAAAAATAGAAAAAATTAGCCAGGGGTGGTGGTGGGCACCTGTAGTCCCAGCTACTTGGGAAGCTGAGGCAGGAGAATGGTGTGAACCTGGGAGGCGGAGCTTGTAGTGAGCCGAGGTGGCACCACTGCACTCCAGCCTGGGCGACAGGGCGAGACGCCCTCTCAAAAAAAAAAAAAAAGAAAAAGAAAAAGAAAAATTAGCTGGGCGTGGTGGCACATGCCTGTAATCCCAGCTACTCAGGAGGGGTAGGAGAATCACTTGAACCTGGAAGGAGAAGGTTGCGGTGGGCCGAGATCATGCCATTGCACTCCAGTCTGGGCAACAAGAGCAAAACTCTGAAAACTCTGTCTCAAAAAAAAAAAGAAAAAGAAAAAACTCAAATGAACAAAATAAATGATGAAAAATTGAATGTCATGCACTCAGAACCGATGGGCTAAGGTAATATACACATCTCAACTCATGCTTTAACAAATCTGTCCAATGCTTTACTATTGTAAATGAAAGAGTATCTGAGAAAACTCTCAATCAATTTAGGAAGTTTATTTTGCCAAGGTAAGGATGCACCCATGACAGCCTCAGGAGGTCCTGACAACATGTACCCAAGGTGGTCAGGGCACAACTTGGTTTTATACATTTCAGGGAGACATGAGACATCAATCAATATATGTAAGATATACATTGGTTCAGTCCGCAAAGGCGGGACAACTGAGGCCGGGAGGGGGGTTTCCAGGTAATAGGTAGACAAAAGACAAACAGGTTGCATTAAGCAATAGGGCAAAGGATATAACCAGATATTCATATTTATCTCACCTGAGCAGAGGGGTGACTTTGAGTTCTGTCTGGAGCTTTTTTTTTTTTTATCGTAGTAGCTGTCTTTTTTTGGAATAGAATGGGAGCCAGGTTTGCCCTAACCAGTTTCCAACCTGTCTTTTCCCTTTGATTTTTGGGTCCCGAGATTTTGTTCCCTTTTACACTATCTAAATGTATTAGTTACCAATATTGAAAAAAGGAAAAGAAATCTCAAAGTATTAGGTTGGTACAAAAGTAATCGTGGTTCTTGCTATTATAATACTTTTATTTATTTTATTGATTTTTATTTTTTTATTTTTTGAGATGGAGTCTTGCTCTGTCACTCAGGCTGGAGTGCAGTGATGCAATCTCGGCTCACTGCAACCTCCGCCTCCCAGGTTCAAGCTATTCCCCTGTCTCAGTCTCCCAAGTAGCTGGGATTACAGGCGCCAGCCACCAAGCCCGGCTAATTTTTTTTTTTTTTTTTTTTTTTTTTGTAATTTTAGTAGAGACGGGGTTTCACCGTGTTAGCCAAAGTAGTCTCGAACTCCTGACTTTGCAATCTGCCTGCCTCAACCTCCCAAAATTCTGGGATTACAGGCGTGAGTCACCGCACCTGGCCTTATAATACTTTTAATTTCAAAAGCCGCAATTACTTTTGCACCAACCTAATAATAATTGACTGTCTTAAAAGTAGTCAAAGCATATTCCAAAGGTATTGGATGTGGATACTTTTTATTGGGAAAGTTGTTAAACCTTCAACAAGTTTATAATTGTCCTGCCTGGGAATTGTCCTTGATCGCCATGCATGAGTCAGATGGAGAGGGCAAAAAGGAAAATTGTACCTTGTCAGGTGGTTTCCAAAGGTGGCACCTTTTCCTATGTAACGTGCTCTACAAGAGGTAGAAGACTAGGATTGTTTTGATGCATACGGCCCAGAAAATGAATCTATCAACTTCTATTCCTCACGAAAACAGAGCATGCTGTTTGTGGAGGCACAATGTGGGGTCATCCTGTGACCAAACGAGTGGCAACTCTTGTTCAAGTTTCCTCCTCGTTAGGTTTGATTTCAAGGTTACCTCAGTTTCAAACCAGCCCTTTCTGTCCAGGGCACAAAACTCCTGATTTACTACTTACAACTAGTGGTTCTCAGCCTCAGATTTGCATAAAAATTACCTGGAAGACTTTTCATTTTCAAATAAAGTTACTGATGTATATGTTATGTGCAATAATATGCACCCATTTACCGTGCACAATTTGATGAGTTTTGAAAAAGTTTTACCCCTTTTAAAGATTTAGAACATTTCCAACACTCCCAGAAGTTCCCCAGGTCCTTTGTAGCCAACTTTTCTCAGCACCATCTACCTCTCCGCCACCCATCCTCCATCTCCTAGGGGGTAACTTGGTACTTTGGTAGGTAGCAGGCAAGTAGCATCCCCCTAGTTAAAACGAAATATCTCTTCAGACATTGCCAAATGTGCCTTCTAGTGCAAATTCTCCATTCTGCCTTCGAGAATCACTGGATTAAGAGCATTACCCTTGGGAGGCCGAGACGGACGTATCACGAGGTCAGGAGATCGAGACCATCCTGGCTAACATGGTGAAACCCCGTCTCTACTAAAAAATACAAAAAACTAGCCGAGTGAGGTGGTGGGCGCCTGTAGTCCCAGCTACTCGGGAGGCTGAGGCGAGAGAATGGCGTAAACCCGGGAGGCGGAGCTTGCAGTGAGCTGAGATTCGGCCACTGCACTCCAGCCCGGGCGACAGAGCGAGACTCCGTCTCAAAAAAAAAAAAAAAAAAAAGAGCATTACCTTCTGTCCAGAGGCTCTAAAGGACTGCACAGTTCATTTCACCTGGACGCTCCTTCCACTATTCTCCTCCCGACAGCCCCAAAAATTTCACTTTCATTTCTCAAGGCAGTTCCTCCTCAGGAGGGAGGGACTTCTTCACACAGAGGAACCTCATTTGTTGAATGAATCCTGACCACACCCACCCTGGCTTTTCTTCACCTCTTCAACCAGGAGCCGAGATTTCTGTTGGTCTGAAGGTGTGTGGTGAGGTTTGTGGGGGGTAGAGGGTATGAGACTCCAGGAGAAAAGTTCTCAGTGAAGTTAGGAGAATTTGATTTATGGCCCCAAGGCTGCCCTGCTCTGTCGGGAGCAAAGGCTGGCTTGCAGGCTTCCTGCTTTGAGTGCGCACTGATAGCAGCCTAGAGTCTGGGGAGGGACAGCCTTGAAAGCAGTGTTAAAGAGGCAGAAGGCCGCCTTTGTTTTCTGGAGTGTCTTTTTTTTTTTTTCTCCAGGCTGAATCCAGTTCCATTCCCTTCCTATTGTATAATTTTGATTTTCTACCTTGCAAAGGAAACTGAATTCTCTCTCTCTCTCTTAAAGAGATGAACAGAAGGTCTCTTATTTTCCACTTCCTCCCTCCTCAAAAGAGAAGTTGGTGAGAAGAGGTCTCTGTTTTCCAAGTGTGTGCAGGGCTTAGCTCCTAGTATGCAGCATGAGATAGAATGGAGCCATGGGTGCATGACCAGGGGAATATTGAAGCGGGTTCTTTCTCTGCCCTCCTGGCAACCACTAAGCGGCTTTCTGAGGCCATCCTCACGTATTCTTAGTCTTTGGCCTGCCTGACTAGAGCAGGTTGAGTGATCTGACTGCTGCACACTGCTCTGTTCCCTCTTACCCTGTGTCTTTCTGCAGGTCATCTCAGGGCTCTCTTTGCACATCCCTGAACATACTGTTTACTTTTACTTCAGTAACCCATGTACCACCAGCGTCTTCACCTGTCTCAGAACTTGTTCCTCATCATTCTTCCTCTTAGACACACCTTTGCATTGATTTATAACCTCAATTTCTTATTGTTTTTCTTTGCTCACAACTACTTAACAGAAGTTGTTTATTGTGGGCTCAGAAGGAGCCCACAGATTTAATCTTCTTGTTAAGAATTTGACATACAGTATGTCCTATCTTAAGCTCACTTGTGAGCAATTTGCACCTTGATTGATATGTTACAGATATTCCAACACATGCCATTCTGGCCTCTGCTCTCACGCCTCAGAGTTCACTGAAACTGCCATCCTCCTGGGTAGAATCCATGTCTGCCTACATACTGACGGTCTCCCAGAGGCGTCTAGTCAGGCACGAGGCCCAATATATGGGACAATATTGATTATAAAGGAGGCTGCTGATGTAAAAATGTGCAATTAGCATCCATTCAGCATTCAGTAAATGTGAAATATATGTGGAAGCCTACATTCTAATTAGACAGCAATCATAGACCATATCAATGAAAGATAGAGTACACAAGAAGATGACTAATACTATGGAGTAACATCTATAAGAAGTTAAATTAGGGTAAGGACTCTGTAAAGACCTCATAAAGGCCTTGCAACTTTAAATAGTTTTTATGAAAGTTTTTAATAGTTTTCATTGTAAGAAGAACACTTTTGAATAGAATCTTAAGAATGTGAGGAAATTAAAGTCTTTAATGGTTTTTCCCTGCGCTTAAAAGGAGAACAGTGTGGATACAGAAGGTTGAGATGGGAGTGTGCAGGGAGAGTAATAAAAGGTGAGCTCTGGCCAGAAGTGGTGGCTCATGCTTGTAATCCCAGCACTTTGGGAGGACAAGGCGGGAGGATCAACAGAGATCAGGAGTTCAAAACCAGCCTGGCCAACGTGGTGAAACCCTGTCTCTACTAAAAAAATGCAAAAATTAGCTGGGCATGGTGGTAGATGCCTGTAGTCCCAGCTACTTGGGAGGCTGAGGTAGGAGAATCGCTTGAATCCGGGAGGTGGAGGTTGCCGAGATCTTGCCATTACACTCCAGTCTTCCAGCCTGGGGGACAAGAGTGAGACTCTGTCTCAAAAAAAAAAAAAAAAAAAAAAAAAAAGATGAGCTCTGAGGATTGAGGCAGTGGGAAGGGATGTGCGATGTGGACCTAACTGGACCATTATGAAGTCTGGCCTCACTCTGGATAGCATGGGTTTGAACAGAAGAGTGACATGATTGACATCTGCTTTAAGGTGATCACTCTGTTTACTGATGTAAGAACAGAGATGAGAGCAGAGTGAAGAAGGGCAATCATGGCTGGGCACAGTAACTCATGCCTATAATCCTAGCACTGTGGGAGGCCAAGGCAGGTGGATCACTTGAGGTGGATCATGAGTTTGAGACCACCCTGGCCAAGATGGTGAAACTCTGTCTCTACTAAAAATACAAAAATTAGCCAGGCGTGGTAGCAGGCACCTGTAATCCCAGCTACTCGGGAGGCTGAGGCAAGAGAATCATTTGAACCCGGCAGGCAGAGGTTGCAGTGAGCCAAGATCACGCCACCACACTACAACCTGGCTAACAAGAGCGAAACTCTGTCTCAAAAAAAAAAAAAGGAAGGGCAATGATAGTATCAGCAAGACTAGTTGAAGAACAATTTCCTGAATTCAGGTGATTTCTACCGGAGTGGTGGCAGTTGAGGTGGTTGGAACTAATTTGAAAAAAAAAAAAAAAAAAAACTCTTTCAGCATATTGACCAAAATATATAGATTGAGCCCTGGACTCTAAGGAGTAGCTGAAGCAAGAACTCAGTACATCGAGGAATGGGGAGGAGATGTTACGATGTTTCTGAGCTCTCCAGGCCTCTGGATGTCAAAACAGGCTCTACTTTCCTTACTGGCAGTTCCTGACCAAGGAACCAGAAGAAGTGTCTAGGATATTGTCTAGAAACTTCAAAAGACATCCTCCCCTAAAAGTCACTCTTAGACATACTCTAATTTTACTATCTACCTGCAAAGAGACTTAAAGTTTGCATTATCATATCCAGATGTTAGGAGTCCAGATGTTAGGAGAAGACTCAAAAGAAGGGTACAATCACCTGGCAGCTATGGTAACCAGGTAACCTGGGAGTTCTGTCAGGCCCATGACACTCATGTTCCCTTCTCTACCTCCCTGACTGCTGCTGGGCTTGAGCCACATTGGGAAGTGGTGGGGTCATTTCTCACACGTGGGACCCTGGTCCTCTGCACTTTTCTTATTCTTTTGTTATTATGGTGGCAGCAGCTTTGGCATCAACATGCAGCCTCACTGTGAACATGAAGTCACAGCCCGTGGCAGAATGCATGTTCTACTGCTTCCTCTCCTGGAGTCCCCCAGTATTTCTAACTATTGGTTGGATACTGATTGGAATAAAAGATAACAAAGAACCCCACATCTGTGGTTGGCTCATAGCTTTAGCCATAACCAGGGGTGAATATTATCATATCATGTAAACTCCTGGTCTTACTAGTCATCAGATCCTGGTCTGACCAATGGTCATTGCAGCCAGGGGCTACCAGTATATCTCTTGTATGATTTTTAGTATCTGTACCATTGGCTGGATGACATTCGCCAGCCTACTTTCAGCCTTTTTTCCTCCTTAAGGTCTTTTGATGGATGGTTAGAGGAATAGACAGGTCTCGAGGCCTAGATTTATCTCCATATAGCTTTTTATCGTACCCCATCCTTTTGCCAAGCATAGGAAAGATTCCTAGGTTGTCACATATCACAGATCTTTCTTTCACTATCAAACCTGTTCAATTATATTAGTTTCCTAGCACAGTTGTAACCAATTATCACAAACTAGATGACTTAAATAATAGGAATCTATATCACAGCTCAGGAGTCCAGAAGTCCAAAACCAAGATGGTGGCAAACTTGATTTTTTTCAGAAGGCTCTATGTGAAAATGGGTTCTATTCCTCTCCCCTAACTTCTCGTGGTTTCTAGCAAACCTTGGCATTCTTTGGCTTATACCTGTGCTACTTCCGTCTCTGTCTCTATTGTCACATGGCTTTCTTTCCTGTGTGTTTGTATGTCCTCTCCTCTTAAAAAAACACAGGTCAAGGCCGGGTACAGTGGCTCATGCCTGTAATCCCAGCACTTTGGGAGGCTGAAGCAGGTGGATCACCTGAGGTCGGGAGATTGAGACCAGCCTGGCCAACATGGTGAAACCCCATCTCTACTAAAAATATAAAACTTAGCTGGGCGTGGTGGCATATGCCTATAATCCCAGCTACTCAGGAGACTGAGGCAGGAGAATCGCTTGAACCTAGGAGGCGGGGGTTGCAGTGAGCCGAGGTCGCGCCATTGTACTCCAGCCTGGGCGACAGAGCGAAACTCCATCTCAAAAAGAGAAAAAAAACACAGATCTTTAAATTTAGGGCCTGTCTTTATCCAGTATGACCTCATCTTAACTTGATTACACCTGCAAAGATGTAGTTTTCAAATAAGGTCATATTCATACAAGCAAACATATTTTTGTGGAGGGTATAATTCTATCTACTAGAACAAGTATCAAAATGTTACTCACTGCCTACTGAGAGCCACCCTTTTTCCTTTTGCCTCACAGTTCCTTGTCTAAACTGACCTCAGGTTCCGAGAATTGGCATTGTATCATCATGCCACTACTCTGTGGTGCACCCTCTGGCTGACCACAAGCAATAATTGCAGGTTTCTTTTGCCATTTGCACTCATTTAGCTTAACTCCGCAGGCGGAATACAGGACAGGAGATATAGCATGCAGGCAGGGCTGCTTCAGGTAAGCTCTCAGTGAAGATTTTTTTTTTTTTTTCTTGACAGAGTCTCTCTCTGTTGCCTAGGCTGGAGTGTAGTGGCGCCATCTCGGCTCACTGCAAGCTCTGCCTCCCCTGTTCACGCCATTCTCCTGCCTCAGCCTCCCGAGTAGCTGGGACTACAGGCGCCCACCACCATGCCTGGCTAATTTTTGTATTTTTAGTAGAGATGGGGTTTCACCTTGTTAGCCAGGATGGTCTATATCTCCTGACCTCGTGATCTGCCAGCCTCAGCCTCCCAAGGTGCTGGGATTACAGGTGTGAGCCACCGCGCCCGGCCTCAGTGAGAATTCTTACATTGGTACAAGACCATGTGGATGTGTGTGAAACTAACGTAGCTTAGATAAATCTTACATCAACAGACTGATTCCCTTGTAAAGACCATGAACATAGCTTCCAGAGCCCTACAGAGAATATTTTGTTACAAGAGTCTCAGCCCTCTTACGGAAGATGAGGTCTGTGCTTACCAAAAAAATAAAAATGAAATAATATACCAGGGGATGGTGATGGGGATGTCTTTTTTATAGGAAGGAAGGACTTAAGCCTAATGATATCCCTTTTTTCCCCCACATGTCTAGTCTGACTTCCAATCTTATTTCCTTTACCTCACCCTATTTCCCACCCTCATCTGCTTCTCTCTATTTCCTCTGTTAACTTGTCCTGCATCCTCCCATCCCTGCCCTCACCTCCTATTCACTGGAAAGAGACTGTCACTTTTACTTCATTTAGGAAGTGTCACATATCCAGGTTCCTCTAGGCTCATGTGATGCCAAGGCCTAGGGCTTTTTGCATACCAACCACACATTTAAAAACTTTCGAAGATGTTATGATGCTACGTCCTCCATGAATGGGGCATTCACTTACATAATTCCTTCTACCTAAAATATTTGTTTTCTTTCTCATTCTGTATTCCTTTCTCATTATTCAGCTTTCATTAAACTCTTACTTATCCAGCAAGATATCTTGGATAGTTCTCTACTTAGCAAATTATTTGATTTTCTAAAAACCTATACCTCTCTATGATGGTGTTTTTTACACCTTCATAGGTGTAATTTTTACTATTTTACACTTTATGATTATATAATTAACTTCTATCTTGTTTAGGTGACTATTTACTTTATTCTGGCTAATACCATCTGTTCATACTCAACTTTGAATTTTAATCCATTTCCTAGATTTTAATCACGGAAGATAATATGTCTTCAGTGAGAATTTCCAAAATAAACACAGGAATAATTGGCATTCAATTAGTGGATGTGGATTTAACACAGACAGAACTTCATTGCTCCTAAATGTAGTCTCCCCTTATATATTGGGACATCTCTCCCATGACCGACAGCCATCTCCTTGGTATTTCTATTCCTCAATGATCTGACATTGGTATGAATCTGTAATCTATGTGTAATTCAGCTGGTTACACCCCCTCCCCCAACAAATACACACCTTTGGGTTCCTATCAACCTCTGTAACATCCTTCATGCCAAGATGAAATCCTACCATCTATAAACACAAGACCCCCTAGAAATTATCAGCTTATGTGGTTTCCTCCATTTCTACACTCTCATAACACTGGATCCCAATCTATTTCTTTCAGGCTTTACCTCTGCTTTTCTTTGTTTAAATAAGTGGAGTAGCATGGCGACCTCTGAAAGAGAACTCTGAGGATATTATGGTCACTCCAATTCTACCTATTGAATTGGATGATCTTTGTAAGTCATTTAATTTTATTTATTCATCTGAAGAAAGGGAGTACTCTTATTTCTCAAGAATTTTTGAAGGAGGAACAAATAGGCCAAAGTGATTTTTAAATTGTAACTGGTAATGAAATCTCCATATTATGGTCATTGCTGTTTCTGTGAGTATCTCTGGAAAGTGTGTGAGGGCATGGGAGGATTTTGTGTGGGTGGATGTGTTAGAAGGTGAGCACTTCTTCACGGGAAACCAAATCTGGGGTTCCAAAGTTCAGCTATTGAAGAATTTCCAAATAATGGGAAAGAAAAATGAAACACTGATAAAGTTTTAGTCGTCTATGGAGAGACAGGGATTTTTTTTTTATATATTTATCAAACATTGTGCTTCTCTGTGTTCTAAACACTGAGGCTATAGCAGTAAAAAAAGAAAGTGCCTAATCTATGTGTAGATTATATTTTAGAAAGAAGACATAGACATTTTAAAATAGATAGTGATAATAAGAGAAAGATGGCAAATGTACACTGAATGATGAGTTTGTGGTTGTGCTGTAGTTAAGTTTGTCTTATCAGGCCCTTCTGTGAAGGGACATGTAAGGAGAAAGTTGAAAAATGTATAAACGAAAGTTATGCAAATAGCAACAGGAGGGTAATTCTAGGCTGAGTAATGAACAAGTGCAAAAGCCTTGAGGCATTAACAGCTTGCCCAGACCACTTTCAGCCATTGTTGGTTTCTCTTCCTCATCTTTGTTCTTTAATGTTGCAGTCTTGGCCAGTCTTTGATGTGTGCGCAATTAGAATGCTTTTTATTTGTACCATTCTTATACCATCCCCTTTCAATCTTCTCAGCCATCCAGGGGTCTTTAACCAGAAGAGAGAGGAGAGCCTCAGGAGTTAGGAGCAGAAGAAGCCAGGGAAGCAGTGCAATGGCTTCAAAAATCTTGCTTAACGTGCAAGAGGAGGTCACTTGTCCCATCTGCCTGGAGCTGTTGACAGAACCCTTGAGTCTAGGCTGTGGCCACAGCCTCTGCCGAGCCTGCATCACTGTGAGCAACAAGGAGGCAGTGACCAGCCCGGGAGGAAAAAGCAGCTGTCCTGTGTGTGGTACCAGTTACTCATTTGAAAACCTACAAGTTAATCAGCATCTGACCAACATAGTGGAGAGACTCAAGGAGGTCAAGTTGAGCTCAGACAATGGGAAGAAGAGAGATCTCTGTGGTCATCATGGAGAGAAACTCCTACTCTTCTGTAAGGAGGACAGGAAAGTCATTTGTTGGCTTTGTGAGCGGTCTCAGGAGCACCGTGGTCACCACACAGTCCTCACGGAGGAAGTATTCAAGGAATGTCAGGTAGGGCCCTAGATGGAGGGAGTTGGGGCAGAAGATGGTAGTTGGTGGAAAGTCTCACCCTTTCATCCTTCTTTTTTGTTGTTGTTGAGACGGAGTCTCACTGTGTCACCCAGGCTGGAGTGCAGTGATGTGATCTCTACTCACTGCAACCTCTGCCCTCCAAGTTCAAGAGATTCTCCTGCCTCAGCCTCCCGAGCAGTTAGGATTATAGGCACCTGCCACCGCGCCGAGCAATTTTTTTTTTTTTTTTTTTAGTAGAGATGGAGCTTCACCATCTTGGCCAGGCTGGTCTTAAACTCCTAATCTCACAATCCACCCACCTCAGCCTCCCAAAGTGCTGGGATTCCAGGCGTAAGCCACCACACCCAGCCTTTTTTTTTTTTTTTTTTGTGAGCAATAAAGGTTTTTAATCACCTGGGTGCAGGCGGACTAAGTCAGAAAAAGGAGCCACCCCTTTTCATCCTTCTTTACCCCTTGTGGAATCATAATTCTGAGTCCCTTGATCATCTCCATGTATATCTTTCACCCTGTGCTCAGCTTCCAATGCCCGGGGTACATTCCTGCGTATTCCTTTGGTTTACATAACAGATGATCCTAGAGTACAGTCTCTTAGCCAAGAGTGAGAGATTTTTGTTTTGTTTTTTCCTTTTTCATTGTATAGGTGATAAATTCCTTCCTAAGTTAGCTCTCTTGCTTCTCTAAGCAGGATAATTGCTCAGGAACATTGTGGACTGAACGAGGAAAGAGCATTGATAAGAGGAAAGGACTTTCCTTTCTGCAGGGTAAATACTTACTCTAAGGAAAGAGAGAATCAGGCTACTCCTCTTGAGGGGTATTGATTTTCTTTTCTTTTTCTTTCTTTCTTTTTTTTTTTTTTTTTTTTTTTTTTTTCTGTTGTTGTTGAGACGGAGTCTCGCTCTGTCGCCCAGGCTGGAGTGCAGTGGCCAGATCTCAGCTCACTGCAAGCTCCGCCTCCCGGGTTTACGCCATTCTCCTGCCTCAGCCTCCGGAGTAGCTGGGACTACAGGCGCCCGCCACCTCGCCCGGCTAGTTTTTTTTTTTTGTATTTTTAGTAGAGACGGGGTTTCACCTTGTTAGCCAGGATGGTCTCGATCTCCTGACCTCGTGATCCGCCCGTCTCGGCCTCCCAAAGTGCTGGGATTACAGGCTTGAGCCACCGCGCCCGACCGAGGGGTATTGATTTTCATCACAATGAATAAACAATACATTCATCTCCTCAAATTTTTCCCCATGTCATAGATTCTAATCACCAGCTTCACAGTTTCTGTAAATTGCTTTTTTTCTGGGATCAACTTGATTTTTTCTCTGTTGTCCTCTATCCAGATACTGAGAAAGCTCATAGCTTGACTCTAGTGTGATTCCCTTCTCATAGGAGAAACTCCAGGCAGTCCTCAAGAGGCTGAAGAAGGAGGAACAGGAAGCTGAGAAGCTAGAAGCTGACATTAGAGAAGAGAAAACTTCCTGGAAGGCAAGAGGAGATTCTGAAGGATTTCTGAGACAGGAAGCTTGACAGGACCTTAATCCGAGGAGGCCTCATCCTTTTATTCCTTGACATTGCATGAGTCCTGAAGCCATCTGATTAGTTCTCTTCTCTGTCCTGTCCCTGTTGGGGGTGGAGGCTAGAAAGTGGACATGTTACAATTACACACACATACTGGAACTAAGCACAAAGATGGACTCTATGATGAGGAAGGCTAGCAAATACTGTGTTCCATTGCCCTTTTCCTGTGAGGCTCTACTACTTCTGGTGGAATACACCATATAAAGGACTACAGTTTTCCTCAAGATTCAAGTTAGGAGTGTGGTAAGGCAGGCAGTCATGAATATCCAGGAAAGTGGTCTAGAAGCTAAGCCTTATGTTTTACATTTTGTCTGAGGGTTAGCCTAGATAAGACAGTTTGAGGTCATTGTTTTGGCAAGGACTGAAAGGAAAATAGTAGGAAAAAATAGCTTCCCTCTAAGTACCTCTATTGCTTCTACTCCTTGCTGATTTGAACTCCCTGAAAAAAAAAACATATCTATATATAGATAATATAGGTATATATATATACAGATATACAGATAATATAAATACACACACACATATGTGTCTGTGTGTGTGTGTGTATTTCCCTACTGGCTCCTAATCCCTTGCACAATAGGCCCTTAGCCTGACAAACTTATTACATCTCTCTCTTGTCCATCCTTGCAGTATCAGGTACAAACTGAGAGACAAAGGATACAAACAGAATTTGATCAGCTTAGAAGCATCCTAAATAGTGAGGAGCAGAGAGAGCTGCAAAGATTGGAAGAAGAGGAAAAGAAGAGGCTGGATAAGTTTGCAGAGGCTGAGGATGAGCTAATTCAGCAGAAGCAGTTGGTGAGAGAGCTAATCTCAGATGTGGAGTGTCGGAGTCAGTGGTCAGCAATGGAGCTGCTACAGGTAAGAAGGTTCACTCAATCTGAGATTCTGGGAACACAGTTCCCTTCTGTGTCCTTGCGTTCTCATGCTGGTGGTGACACTAAGGGGTTTCTTTGGCCTTGCGGTGCTGCCTTGTCATCCATTCTAGATGTCATGCACATGAATGACATTTTTATTAATTTATGAAGTAAGGGAATATATTTTACCTTGCAGAGAAGATCCATGATATCTAGTTATAGCCTCTAGGCCCCTGTTATATGTGATCTAGTGTCGGGCATTCACCAGACTTCTCTTTACTCGGATTAGTCACAGGTAAACACATGGATTTTCAGGTTTAAGAGCATACACATTTAAGGAATGTGTTCTATTTAAGTTTAAAATATGCTTATTTGTTATTGTAAATGTTCCCTGTTAATTTTTTTTTTTTTTTTTTTTTTTTGAGGCGGAGTCTTGCTCTGTCGCCCAGGCTGGAGCGCAGTAGCATGATCTCGACTCACTGCAAGCTCCGCCTCCCGGGTTCATGCCATTCTCCTGCCTAGCCTCCCAAGTAGCTGGGACTACAAGTGCCCGCCACCATGCCTGGTTAACTTTTTTTGTATTTTTAGTAGAGATGGGGTTTCACCGTGCTAGCCAGTATGGTCTTGATCTCCTGACCTCATGATCCGCCCACCTCGGCCTCCCAAAGTGCTGGGATTACAGGCCTGAGCCACCGTGCCCAGCCCCCTGTCAATTTTTTTAAAACATAAAGTGATAGAATATTGAGCCTTTTGGGGAGACAGATGGACAAATTTATATAGACAGACAGTGCTTTCCTTTCTTTGCTGAATTTCCAAATATTTCCTTTTTAAGATTTGGAACGAAGCAGCAGAGTAACTGATTTTCATTTGTTGAATTGTTTCCTTTGTCTCTGGTGCTTATATCCCAGCTTTTTAAAAATTCCTTTTTCCTTTTGTCTTCTTTTCTTGTTTAAATTTCAGATTACTCTGGAACAGAAATTTCTAAACATATTTTACACTCATTAGTATGGCTATAATTTAAAAAGATGGACAATACCAAGTGTTGGGGAAGATGTGAAGAAATTGAAACCTTCTTGAATTGCTCATAGAGATGTAAAATAGTAAAGCTACTTAGAAAAACTGCTTGGCAGTTGCTCAGAAACGTAAAGAGAGTTCTCATGTGGCCTAGCCGTTCCATTCCTACCTATATACCTAGAAGAACTGAATACATATATCTGTGCATAAACTTATATATGAAAGTTCACAGCAGTATTGTTCAAAAATAAAAACAACTCAAATCTCCTTAACTGATGAATGAATAAGCAAAATGTGTTATATCCAAACAATGTAATATTGTTTAGCTATGAAAAATAATGAATTAATAATACATGCTATGACATGGATGCACCTTGAAAACATTATAAATGAAAGAAGGCAAGCACAAAGTTCTTTTTTTGTATGATTCCATTTATATGAAAGTCTGTAAGTAGCAAATCCATAATATAGAAACTAGATTAGTGGGCCAGGGCTCTGGGGAAGAATTAATAGGAAGTAATTGCTAATTAGTGGACAATTTCTATTTGTAGAGATGAAAATGATCTGGATTTACTGTGCAACGATGGTTGCACTACATTGTGAATATATTAAAACCTGTTAAATTGTGCACTGTAAAGGGCAAATCTTATGGTATTTGAACTACATCTCAGTAAAAACAAAAGCAAAAAGGTTCCATAGGCCCTTTTTTATGGTTCTTCCTTAAGCTCTTCACAACCCTTTGAATCGCCACCTTCACAAAAGAACAGTGTTTATGTCATTTGTCCACGCATTTGTCCCATTTAAGTCAGTCTTAGTTGCTATTTGGTCACTTGGAATTTAAAAATTATTGGTAGATCAAAAACTATAAATACTGTGGGATTAACATTTCACATCTAGATGTTAGCTTCAGAGAATGGCAAATGGAAAACTAAGGAACTTATTCTTTTATCTGAGTAGGGACTTTGGCTATTTCTTTCAATATGTTAAGATATATGCTGTTGTATTTGTGGTATTTCCCCTCCACAGTCCTGTCTCCTGAGAGTCCCTGTAACAGCTTTCTTTCTATATGGATTCTTATGATGGTGATTGGGATGGATGATGTTATCATATATCCATTGTTTGTTTGCTGGAGGGACTGATGTTCTTTGCATAAGAGCTACATTCAACACTTACTGCCGAAGAATGATCTAGACAGAAAGATGCTAAACTTGAAAATTGATGCAAAGGTTAGATGAGATTTTAGGTTATTTCCCTTATAAAAGAGATACTTTGATTTTTAATGCTTTCTGTAATAGTTTTATTATATTTGACCATTTTTATTTTTGAAAGAATGGAATGGTAGGTAGCTAAATGAGGGAATGAAGATGATAGTTATTATTTTAAAAACTTTTTATCAGATTTTTTAAAATTTTAGATTCAGGGGCACATGTACAGGTTTCTTATCAGGGTCTATTGCACAATGCTAGGGTTTGGGCTACATGGTACTCATTATTTTTGTCTTGTCAATATCCATTCCCCGTTTTTCTGGTAACAACACCTGGAATTACTCTTGAAAGGAAGACTAACATGTCTATTTCTATCCTTGTACTTGTTTAGACCTGAGAAAATCAGCACTATCGAGGATGAATGAGTTAATTATGTGTAAATCAGTGTATCCAATCCTTACGTCCCTACCAGCCACACTGTGATAATTTTTTTTTTTTTTTTTTTTTTTTTTTAAAGACAGAGTCTCGCTTTCTCGCCTAGGCTGGAGTGCAGTGGCGCAATCTCTGCTCACTGCAAGCTCCGCCTCCTGGGTTCACGCCATTCTCCTGCCTCAGCCTCCTGGGTAGCTGGGACTACAGGCGCCTGCCACCACGCCTGGCTAATTTTTTGTATTTTTAGTAGAGATGGGGTTTCACTGTGTTAGCCAGGATGGTCTCGATCTCCTGACCTCATGATCCGCCCGCCTCAGCCTCCCAAAGTGATGGGACTACAGGCCTGAGCCACCACACCCGGCCACTGTGGTTATTTTAAGTTGGGCATCTGACCCAATCCTGAATGCTTATGGGTGACAAAACTGTACTGTCATTACAGTGAAGAGAAGTTGTCCTTTTTAGCAGAAAATAATACCAGTGAAGATAATTCAAATAAAAAGATTCAAGTTGCTATCAATTAAAATCTGAGAATACAGTCAAAATATAGGGAAGAAATGAGAATTAATAGGCACAGAGAGGCCAGAATTTTGACAGAGGTTTGAGCTTCCAGAGCCATCTGTGACTAAAATAATACCTCTCTGGCCACAACCCTTACTTTCTTCCCAGTTAAGGCAATTTTAGTTGTTGAACAACAAAACTATACTAATAAAGAGAGCAAACCCATTTATTTGGTTGTACAGCAGCTGGTGTCATGAAAGAGTAAGGCCAAATATATTGGTACATCTTGCTCAAAACAAATTAACCCATAATGGTGATGATGGGGGAATGCAGATGACTAGCAGAAGTTAAGGATGGACTGCCTTGATAAAATGTTTTAGTGTCTGGGCCAGGGACTGAGTGAATATTGATACCATTTTGACAATAGGGCATAAGAAAGGAAACATGGTTGGTGAATAGCTTATGTTTTAGATATTCTTGGTTACTGGTGCCCGTTTTTTCTTCTTTGTGGAATGTAGTATTGTACCTGTACAAAATGAAGTCTAGCTGCTTTTTCTCATGGTCCAATAATGAGAGGCAGACAGACTTGGAAAAGAAGCGGATTTATTTTTTCAACTGGTTACAGAGAGAAGGTTGGAGTAACTTATCAGACCAACTCAGAGTTACAAGATTTTTTTCTGGAGCTTATATACATTTTAAGCTCTATGCCTTCATGTGGGAGTGCACCTACAAGCAGGAGTGTTTTATTCTTTAACTAGGGTTTGAGGTCTAGAGAGTTTTCTCTAGAATCTTGGAAAGTTTCTTAATCTTAAATGGGCCCTGGTACAAGGTGTATGTGTAAGAATGCTTTTATTATTTGATCAGACTTTAGGGTATGAGAAAACCCAGGCAGGGTCTTTAAAGGCTTTGTTTTCACATTTCAGCCCTGGTACTCAGGCACCAGCTTTTCCAATTCTTTAATGTTTAACTTATGCATTCATCAAAATTATAGTAAAGGGATAAGGGAAACTGATTGTTCTGGTTGCTGATCACACCTGACCTGCCACAGTATTATAGAAACATGATTACAGATAAAAGACAATGATTAGATATGTAAAGGCTGACAAAAAACAGCATCTATATGTGAGCTAAAATTAAGATTGGAGGCTGGGTGCAGTGGCTCACACCTATAATCCCAGCACTTTGGGAGACTGAGGTGGGTGGGTCATGAGGTCAGGAGATCGAGACCATTCTGGCTAACCTGGTGAAACCCCGTCTCTACTAAAAATACAAAAAAATTAACTGGGCATGGTGACATGTGCCTGTAGTCCCAGGTACTTGGGAGGCTGAGGCAGGAGAATCACTTGAACCAAGGAAGTGGAGGTTGCAGTAAGCCGAGGTCGCACTACTGCACTCCAACCTGGGTGACAGAGTGAGACTCCATCTCAAAAAAAAAAAAAAAGATTGGAAGAGGTTACGTATAGGTGGTGGATAGAGTAGGACTTTTCTGTCTGTACATAAAACCATGTCATCTGTAAAAAGAGATAGATTTACTACTTTCTTTCCAATATAGATGCTTTTTAAAAAATTAGTTTTTATTGGTACTTAATAAGTATATATATTTATGGGGTACATAGATTTTGACATAGGTGTATACAATGCATAATAATTACATCAGTCCATCAGGGTAAATGAGGTATCCATCACCTCAAGCATTTATCATTTCTTTGTGTTACCAACATTCAGATTATACTATTTTAATTATTTTAAATGCATAATAAATTATTTTTGACTATAGTCACCCTGTTGTGGTATCAAATACTAAATCTTATTCATTCTATCTAATTGCCAACATAGAGCCTTTTATTTCTTTTCTGTGACTAACTGCCCTGACTAGAACCTCCAATACCATGTTAAATAGAAGCAGTGAGAGCAGACATCCTTGTCTTTTCTGATCTTTGGGAAAAAGCATTCAGGTTTTCACCACAAAGTATGATGTTAGCTGTAGGTTTTTCATAGATGTGTTTCATCAGGCTGAGGGACCTGTCTTCTATTCCAAGTTTGTTACCATTCCTGTTTTATTTTTTTTTTATGAAAGTGTGCTGAATTTTACTGAATGCTTTTTTTTCATGTCTATTGAGATCATCATGTGGTTTTTATCCTTTATTTTATTAATATGGTATATTACATCAATTGTTTTTTTATGTTGAACCAACCTTGCATTTCTGGGATAAATTCTACTTGGCCATCAGGTATAATCTTTTTGCTGGATTGCCAGATTTGATTTTCTTATATTTTTGTTGAAGAATTTTGTATTTATATTCATAAGAGATATTGGCCTATGGTTTTCTTTTCTTGTGATGTCTTTGGTTCTTTTATCAGGGTTCTTTTATCAGGGTAGGATGAGCCTCATGTAGTGAATTAGGAAATGTTCCCTTCTCTTCTATATTTTTGAAATAATTTATGAAGTTTTGATATTATTTCTTTTTAAACCTTTGGCAGAATTCGCCAGTGAAGCCATCTGGGTAAGGCCTTTTCTCCGTAGGAAGTCTTTGATTTCCAACTTAATATCTTAACATGTTTTAGGCCTATTCATATTTTCTATGTGTTCTTTAATCAATATTGATAGTTTCTGTATTTCTAGGAATTTGTCTATTTCATTTAGATTATCTAATTTGTTGGCATACAGTTGTTCATCATTTTTATAATCCTTTTAATTTCCATAAGGTCAGTGGTAATATCCCATCTTTCATTCCCGATTTTTTTTTTCTTGGTGTATCTAGCTAAACGTTTGCCAATTTTGTTGACATTTTCATATAACTCACTTCTGATTTTTCCATTTTTTTTTCTATTGTTCTTCTTTCTTTCATTAGTCTTACACCAGTCTTTATACACTTTGACTCATGTTTTCTCTTTTCTTTCTAGGACATGAGTGGAATCATGAAATGGTGCGTATGGGTGGCCAGGAGTGGTGCTTGTGAGTTATAAAGAAGTGTTTGTAGCTATTAGAGTTATTTGGTGGTCAATCAGAACAAAAAAACCTCCCAGAGCAGTAAAATTTGGATGTAACTTTATCTTAAATTGCTGGTCCCAGATGAGTATTTGAGTGTTCCATAACTACTGAGAATGGACTCGATCCTATAGTAGTAAATTCAGTGATTGAAGTTCAGAGCTACAGCCAGAAAGGATATTACGGATGAGAGCTTTTACCGTCAGACTTCTGTGACTTCACTTGTTTAATTCATCCTCTGTCCCTGCATCCAGCCCTGGATCTTTTATTTTATATGTGTCTGTCATATCACATGGAGGGTCTTGTCAAATCCTAAAATAGGGCATGGAGACAGCTCCTTTATATTTACTTTGCTTACTTAGAAATAGAAGGTACCAGATCATTATGCAAGGTTCTCTTTAGATTTCCAAAAGCAGACTTGAGCCTCAGGATGGTAGCTTTGACTCCAGTGACGATAATTAATCTCTGCCTGTTCACACACTTTAGAAGCTCCTACGGAAAAGTGTAGTCCTTGTTCCTTATGTTGACCGTTGCCAGCCTACTTGGAAACATCAAGTTTCTTACAAACACATAAAATTCTAACATTTTTACTTAGGTGGTCATAACTTCTCCTTTGCCAAGTGTTCATGTTTCCCAGAGAATCCGAAATCTCAAATATGGGCCATCCCACTGGAGTTCAGGCTTTGAACTAGGGCACAGGCTCACAAGATTTCCCTACAGAGCCCCACATCACAGTCAGGATCTACAGTGCAGAATACTACATCTCTGGCCCCTCCCAGAAGACCCACTGAGATGCAGTGAGTTTTGCACATATCACTTACCATTTCTACAGGTAGCAAAGTATTTTCCTATGCATTGTTTTATCCAATTTTTTTATTATTTCCATTAGAGATCAAAGGAGGGTTTAATTATTTTATTTTTAAGGAAGAAACTGTACTTTCAAGAAATGAAGACCTTCCCAAGGCCACCCAGAGGATAAGAGGGAAAGTAGACACAGTCACATTTCTTCTGGATCCAGGGTCAGGCTCTCCCTTCTCCCCCTCCTCAGGCTGAGGGAGAAGGATTCAAGTGCATCAGTGATGTGAAGGAGATGAAACCAGTGATGTGGGAGGGATGGACACAGGATGAAAGATGTGGGGGTCAGACAATTTTTGTCATCCCTAGGAGTGAGATCTGGAGGCTGAAAAAGCCAAAAAAGGTTTCCAAGAAACTGAAGACTGTATTCCGTGCTCCAGATCTGAGTAGGATGCTGCAAATGTTTAGAGGTGAGGAGAAGCAAAGACTGTGGATGTGGGATTGTTGTGGTGTCAGGCAATAAACTGTCTAGGTGGGATAACTTAAAATTGAGGACAGAGAGAGGAGGGAGGTCAGAAAAAAAGCAATATTCTGTGATGAAGAGGATGCATTTACATGTAAGGAAAAATGGCTAGGTCTTTAGTTTATCTTTTAATTCACTAGCTCACAGCTTCAAGGTATTCCCTTCCCCTGTCCCTACTCCAAAGAATATATAGGTATCAGTGCTTACTCCTTTGTTTCTAATCAGCATCACTGAATCTTTTATTATTTCAGAACTGACAGCTGTCCAGTGCTACTGGGGTAAGAAAAAGTTACCGTCTTTAAATAACTGTTCCAATTACCTTCCAGAAGTTTATGGTTTCAATGATATCTTCTGATCTTAGCCTCATGCATTCTTAGCACCTCCCAAAACATTTGCCTAATGCATTTCTCCAGTGTTTTACCCCTCCCACAATTCATCAGTGCAAGTTTTTCAGTCACCTCCCAAGTTCCTTCATCACAATGTCACTAGATAAACTACTCCATATCTGTCACCTAGTCATATATATCACATAGTTGATTATATTCATATACATATATATACACTTTTTTTTTTCTTGCAGTGGATGTCACACTGAATTCAGTCAACCTAAATTTGAATCTTGTCCTTTCAGAAGATCAGAGACAAGTGATGTCTGTGCCAATTTGGCCTTTTCAGTGTTATAATTATGGTGTTTTGGGATCCCAATATTTCTTCTCTGGGAAACATTACTGGGAAGTGGATGTGTCCAAGAAAACTGCCTGGATCTTGGGAGTATACTGTAGAACATATTCCCACAATATAAAGTATGTTGTTAGAAGATGTGCAAATCATCAAAATGTTTACTCCAAATACAGACCTTTATTTGGCTACTGGGTTATAGGGTTACAGAATAAATGTAAGTATAGTGCCTTTGAGGAGTCTTTGTCCTCTGATCCCGAAGTTTTGACTCTCTCCATGGCTGTGCCTCCCTGCCGTGTTGGGGTTTTCCTAGACTATGAAGCAGGTATTGTCTCATTTTTCAATGTCACAAGCCATGGCTCCCTCATTTACAAGTTCTCTAAATGTTGCTTTTCTCAGCCTGTTTATCCATATTTCAATCCTTGGAACTGTCCAGCTCCCATGACGCTATGCCCACCAAGCTCTTGAATTTTCTCATTTCTTCACCTACAACTTTTTGTCTTGACTTATCTCCTGCAACTGACTCATCTGCAACATTCAGACCATTGCTTCCTTGTGGTTTCCCTTCTTTAGAACTTCTACTCATCTTTGAGATGTACAGTATATTTGGCTTGAGTCATGAGAGATGCTTATTTATTCATTTACTCTTTTTCATATTTTCAGAGAAAGTTACCTAATCCTTCCTAAAGACACAGTAGTATTGGTATAACATCTTTGCCTTCCCATTTGTCTGTATTTCGCTTTACCACTGATGTGAAGAGGCCCAAAGCCTGTTAGCCACCATCCATGCTACCTAGGTAGTCCATAGGAACCACCCCCATGACCACCACCAACATCAACTAAAGGTTCTTGGAGGGTATGTCAGTGTTTTGCTCAGGATATCCCAGATACATCAAGGAATCAAGGAGAGGAAAATACGAGCAATATGTGTGTTCAGAGTGAAGATTTTATGTCCAGAATATTTGAGCTCAAACCCTGTCTCTTGTTTTCTAATCATGATGAATACTTTCTCAGTTTCTTTTTCCTGAAATATAAATTGGGATTTAAGACTGTACTTCACTATTAAAATCATTGTGTAAAACTAAGTGTCGCTGAATGTAATGCACCAATTTAGTGTCTGGAACATAATAAATATTTGCTCTCATGATTACTAAAAAGTGTGAGCTGTGGTAATGTCCTGTGCAATAGTTTTGTGACCTTCAGAGGAATAGTAGTTGATTTTACTGAAGTCTCATTTTTCAAGTTCCCAGACTCCACTGTCAAGACCACTCCAATTTTAGTTTTGTTTTATAGAACTTTTTATGCTGAGAGTAGGACTCTTCTTTTTCTTTTTAATTGTACATATTTAAGATATATATATACTATTATGTTTTGATATATAATTTCATGGTAAAGTGATTACTACAGCCAAGTAAATTAATACATCCACTATATCATATAGTTACTGTGTGTGGGAGGGGGGTGGTGGTAAGTGCATTTAAAATCTACTTTCTTAGTAAATTCCCAGTATACAATACAATGTTAACGATAATCCTTGATATAGTTGGAATTTTTGTCCTTCCCAAATCTCATGTTGAAATGTAATCCCCAGTGTTGGAGGTGGGGCCTGGTGGGAGGTGATTGGATCATGGAGGGCCTAGCACCCATGGTAATTAATACATTCTTGCTGTGAGTTCATGGGAGATCTGGTTATTTAAGAGTATGGCACTTCATCCTCTCTCTCTATTGTTCCCACTCTTGCCAGTGATGTTCCTGCTCCTGCTAATGTTAGAATAGAAAAGTGATTATATTTGACAAAAAAAAAAAAAAAAATTAAGTTAGTACAACAATAAAAAAGTGTGATAGGCTGGGCACCTTGGCTTGTGCCAGTAATCCCAGCCAGGCACTTTGGGATCCCAGCCAGCACTTTGGGAGGCCGAGATGAGAGGGTTACCTGAGGTCAGGAGTTCAAGACCAGCCTGGCCAAAATGGCAAAACCCTGTCTCTACTAAAAATACAAAAATTAGCCGGACATGGTGGTGAGCCCCTGTAATCCCAGCTACTTGGGAGGCTGAGGCATGAGAATCGCTTGAACCTGGGAGGTGGTGATTACAGTGAGCCGAGATTTCACCACTGTACCCCAGCCTGGGCAACAAGAGCAAAACTCTGTCTCAAACAAAAAAAAAGTGTGAAAAAAGTGGTTTGTTGTAGATCACCAAAAAATTATGAAACATTGTTATACAATTCAATGCTAAGTTTTAAATCTCTGTAAAATGAATAGGTTAAAATTAACAACCTTACAATCAGGAAGAAGCAGAAAATTTCATAGAACCACAATAATAAAATGGTGTAAAAATTATAAAATTATATGTGTTCAAGTGCATAGAATGAGAGTACTTTTAAAGGGGGTCAGTTCTACAATCACGGAGAAAAAAAGACAGCCCTACCTTTCCTTCTTCAGAAGAGAGTGGGGACAGAGGAGACTTGATGAGGGTCAAGTCTAGGAAAAACTTCACTTTTACTCCTTGTATGTTGATTCTCTAGATACATTCCCACCTGTTCTTTGCCCTGATGATGGGACTTTTACCCAGATCTGACAACTGCTCTCTTCATCAAACCTAGTCTTCTGGTAAAAAAAAAAAAAAAAAAAAAAAAAAAAAATATATATATATATATATATATATATATAATATGTATGTATATATAACATATGTATATTAATATGTGTATGTATTTATAATATGTGTGTAATTTATAATTATATAAATACATAATACATATAAATACATGTGTATAATACATATAAATAGATTATCTATGTATAATACATATAAATGTATACATTTTAATATACATGTATATTATATAAATATACATATACACACACACACACATATCCACAAATACACCAACCACCCTCATATTTCTTCCCAGAATTCCAACCAGAGGCACAGCTTATCTGGAAATATCATCTTACCACAGTAGCACCGGATGTCCACTCAGAAATGATAAAAATTCATAACATTGACTATATGCAAAGGAGTCAGCACTGATGTCAATATTTTCTCCAGAATAGAGGAAGTGGAGGGCACTATGGTAGGGCAATGAATTTGTGAATAATAGCATGAAACAGTCTCTTGGCTATTCCCCATCAAATATGACCACATCATCAGCACACAACGTCCTTCCTCCCTTATCTCTTCCATCTACACCTAGAAACTGCTCTCTTCCCTATCTAGCACCTGCTACCACTAGACTACTGTAGATCTAGTTGTTCTAGCTCTTCTCACCTTTACACAGTTGAAGCATTCCTCTTAGACGAGAAGCTCAACACACTTCCCTTTATTCTGTGGGAAACGTTTTTAGCTTAAGTCAAATTCTCACTCCCACGAATGAAAATAAAATTGACTCCTGAACCTCTGACTTTGTAACCCTCGACACCACTGATTTCTTATCATTTCATCCCATTGATGTACTTGAACTCTGTTCCCTGAGAAGGGAGATGGCAGACTCTTGACCCTAGAGCCAGACAAAATGTACTCATGTCCCTTACTCTGTATGACAATGGGACAGTTTTAAACTCTCAGAAGCACTGTTTCTTTCTTCCAAAATGAAATAATTAATCTCTCCCTCTCTGCCTTCCTAAGCTCATAGGACATGAAAAAATAATGGATTATAAAACATACAAAAAAAAATTTGATGCCTTCAAAAAAGATTTAATGTGTGAAAACATCATTGCTATGGATGTGGGTTACCAGAAAGATGGTTAGAAAGTGAGTTTGCAGAACCTGGCTCCTGGGTGTTTGAGACATACCAGGAGAGGAATCCTGTCTGGAGAGGCCTAAGACCTTCAAAGCCTATTTCCACCAGAGAAGTGCTCTGAGGTTCCAAGTTTTTTGGGAAAAATTACCAATACTTGGCAAAGGAGATTTTATGAATACCAAACTAATAGTGGTCTGAATTTCCTGTGTTCAGAAAAGCTCTATATTGTCAGGTGTACAATTTTGGACACAAAGATGTCACCTTTTCATACTCTTGTAAAGTATCTGACTGAGATGAATCAATTGTTTACACCAAGAAAAAAATATTATTCCAGAAATGCATATGTCTTTTTTGAAATCTAAATAGAACCACAAGGAAGGATCTGTTCTCTTCTATACCCACAAGAAAAATATAAATATGTAGGAGTTGTCCAGATGAACAATTTGGGGTGCTTGGCAGACAAAGATGTAATTCTCTTATAGCAAATGAGATACCATTTTTTTTTTTTTTTTTTTGAGACAAAGTCTCACTCTGTTACCCAAACTGGAGTTCAGTGGTGCGAGCTTGGCTCACTGCAACCTCCACCTCCCAGGTTCCAACAATTCTCCTGCCTCAACCTCCTGAGTAGCTAGGATTACAGGTACACACCACGATGCCCGGCTAATTTTTGTATTTTTAGTAGAGAGGGGATTTCACTACGTTGGACAGGCTGGTTTTGAACTCCTGACCTCGTGATCCACCCGCCTCAGCCTCCCAAAGTGCTGGGATTACAGGTGTGAGCCACCGCGCCTGGCCAAGACACCTATTAAATACAAAATCAGAGCTAGATGGAGGTAATGAAATGGTGATGTCACAGGGGTCTGATACTGCAACACCTTATCCCTAATACCACTATTGATCCACACACTCTGTGACTCTCCACCACTCAAATTTTATACCATAGAATGCAATTTATTCTCAATAGTTTTAGAACACTCAAACCCTGAATTGTGACCAGAAATTTGCAATAATATTATATCTAAATTCCCTGTCCTGGGAGATGTTTTATTCTGATTGAACCCCAGGCAATTCTAATGGCTACACATCTTTTCTCACAACACAAAAGAACAATCTCTGTTCTCCCACATATACCACTTTATGATGCCATCCACATTCTAGGAAGAAGAAAGAAAACATAAATTAAGAAATAACAGCTTCTCCTCACATACAAGGCTTCATCACATTTCCCCCAGTCCCTGAGGTGCTGAGAATGGAGATAGGCCCAGTGTGAAAGCCAAAAAAAATCAGCGTAAGACGCAGAGCAATCATTCCAGTAGAGTCATGTGAGGCTGTCAAGTTCTCTAAAAGGTAGAAACAGCTTTCATCCTTGTAGAAGAGGCTTTTGGTATCTGCAGATGGGACATGCTTATAAGGAAAATAATATATCTACAATTACTTTTCTCCAAACGTATATGACTCCTCATGAAGTGATTTAAAATTTTAAACAATTAGTGTTTCTTTGATTTATTCAACAAATTTGCAAAATTATTTGTCAGGTATTATGCCAGGATTCAAAGAATCAAAAATAAATAAAAAGTTGTCCTCAAGAAGTTTACATGGCTTTTGCTGAGAGTATAAGCAAGCAAGTGTACTAAACAAGTATAGGTGTTTGTTTCTGAAGCCCCTCTCTTCATTTTAGATATAAACTGTAACTGACCTCATTCCTTTCCTCAAGATCAACATATACATATCTGTACTTGATTTCCGACTCTCTATTTTTACTCAGTTTTCACTGAAATGCAATTTAATATATTCAGTAGTGAAGGAGCCACAAGGACCAGCAATTCAGAATGTCTATTATGTAACACCAACCACACCGTTTTCTTATACCAGATTATCTTTAAAATGTTACCAATATCTATTCAGAATACACCTTCTTCCACTAACCATTGCATATTCTCTTTGCTCTCAGCAAGCACCTCGAGTGATAACGATTTTTACCTGATGGAGTGACCCAAACTTTCATTTCTGAAGGGCTTAGCCATTTGTCATCTTGTCTGAGCTGAGTTGTTGTCTCTTTTTATTGACTGTAATCACAGGGCACAATAATACTAAGAGATACCCTAAGGGATCTCCAGACATACATTTTCTTAGCCTACATTGTGGAGTAATTGTTCTAAGTATCCTTGATAGTCAGGATTACATCCTAGCAAGCACAGTAATTCCTGTCTTTTTGCCTGTTGGTTCAGAGGCATGAGCACCCAAAGTGGCTGGGCAGCTGTCTTAACTTCTAGTTCAATGAAATCATTGTCATGTCTGCTGGTGAAAGCATTCTTCCTTTTGGAACTAAGATCACTAAGCCAGCAGAGCATAATGTTGCAGAAGTAGAAGGCAAAATTTGCTAGTGGAGCACTAGGAATAGTAGCGAGTGGTATCTCACTCCTACTCACCCCTTGATTTATAGACCCATGAATTCTAGTTATGGGAAAAATAACACCATGTGTTGGATACTGATTTAGAGGATATATGGCCTCCTAAAGAACTTTGCTCCAATCCTGGAAGATATTGCCACTTAACTGGTGCTTTTAATTTTTCTTGTAAGGGCCACTTTTCTATCAAGTTAATTGCTCAGGATGATGGGGAGCATAGCAAGTTCAGTAAATTCCATAAACATGGGCCCTTTGCTACACTCTATTTCCTATGAAGTAAGTTCCTTGATTGGAATCAATGTTGTGTGAAATACTATGCTGGTAAATAAGGTATTCTATAAGTCTGAGGATGGTAGTTCTTGGAGAAACGTTGTGTGTATGGAAGGCAAATCTGTATCCAGAGTAAATGTCTATTCCAGTGAGGAGAAAATGCTGACTTTTCCATGGTGGAAGCAGTATGTAGTCAATGTGCAACTAGGTAGCTTTCCAATTCCTTCACCATCTATTCAAACCATTGGCCATTGCCCATGATTCAGTATATAATCATACATCTGGCTATTTCTCTTTCTAAGCAATATGAACAATTTGTTGCACTACTTTTTAAAGTTCTGCCCATTGGGAGGGCTTTCCTTCACCATGGTACTTCAGGGATATCCCAGAAAAAAGCTTTAGTGCTGTAGCTGTCTCCTCCAGGTGATGCCTTAATATCATACAGAACCATCTGTAAACTGGATCTGAGTTTTTTCTTTCTTCATCAGCTAATTGTAGATAACTTTCCATAAGGCCATATCTGCAGGCTGAGTGAGAGTAGATAGTGTAGCAGAAGTGAAGACCATGGACATTTGAGCCACTTCTTTGTGTGACTTGTGTTTTGTTTTAGGGCCTGCTCATGGCCAATCATGTAGATAACACTTCTGTTTTTTGTTGGAGTGCTGCTGCGCACATCCAAATTTGTTGTTTCATGGAACAGCCAGGTAGGGTCACATAGTAACTTCGTGGCCCATAGTTCAGTGTTCAGTCTCCCCCAAGGCTCAATAGAAAGCCAAAAGCTGTTTTTTAAAAAGATAGTAGGTATCTACAGAAGATAGCACCTATAGGGTCCTGCCAAATACTCCAAAATCTTCCTTATCTGCCACTGACATTTCAAGCACCATTGTATTGGCTTGATCATATGGTCCCAGTGGCAGAGCAGATTTGGCAACAGCCTGTATCCACTGCAGAGCATTATCTTATTCCAGCTTTCACTCAAATCTTACTCTTTTCAAGTAACTTAGTAAATGGATGGGAGTGACACCTCATTGCCTCCAGAATCCAAAGAGGCTCACTAGGTATTGTGTCTCTCTTTTGGTTATAGGCATGGCCAGATGCAACAATTTCCTTTTCACTTTAAAAGGGATATTTCCATACACCTCACACCACTGGATCCCTGGAAATTTCACTGAGAAGATCCTTGCAGGTTTTTAAAAATTTTATTTTAGGTTCAGGGGTACATGTGCAGATTTGTTATATAAGTAAACTGTGTGTTTTTGGGATTTGGTGTACAGACTGTTTCATCACCTTGGTAATAAGCATAGCACCCAGTAGGTAGTTTTTCAATTCTTACCCTCCTCCAAACCTCCACCCTTAAGTAGGCCCTGATGTCTGTTGTTCCCTTCTTTGTATCTACATCTACTCAATGTTTTGCTTCCTCTTATAAGTAAGAATATCCAGCATTCCATGGTATATAGGTACCACATTTCCTTTATCTAGTCTATCACTGATGACCATTTAGGTTGTTTCCATGTATTTGCTATTTTGAATGGTGCTGTGATGAATGTACATGTGCATGTGTCTTTATGGTAGAATGATTTATATTCCTTTGTGTATATATCCAATAATGGGATTGCTGGGTCTAATGGTAATTCTGCTTTGGGTGCTTTGAGAAATTGCCAAACTGCTTTCCACAGTGGCTGAACTAATTTACATGCCCACCAGTAGTGTGTAAGCATTCTCTTTTCTCTGCAACCTCCCCAGCATCTATTATTTTTTGACTTTTTGATAATAGCCATTTAGACTGGTGGGAGATGGTATCTCATTGTGGTTTTGATTTTCATTTCTCTAATGAGGAGTGATGTTGAGCATTTTTTTCACATGCTTGTTGGCCACATGTATGTCTTCTTTTGAGAAGTGTCTATTCACTTTCTGTGCCCACATTGTAATAGGGTTGTTTGTCTTCTGCTTGTAAATTTATTGAAGTTACTTATAGAACCTATATATTAACTGTTTGTCAGGGGCATCATTTGCAAATAGTTTCTCCCATTTTGTAGGTTGTCTAGTTGTTGTTGTTGTTGTTGGGTTTTTTGTTTGTTTGTTTGTTTTTTGGCTGTACAGAGGCTCTTTAGTTTAATTAGATCCCATTTGTCAACATTTGTTTTTGCTGCAATTAGTTTTGGAGTCTTTGTCATGAAATCCTTGCCAGGGCCTATGTCCAGGATGGTATTACCTAGGTAATCTTCCAGAGTTTTTATAAGTTTTAGATTTTATATTTAATTCTTTAATCCATCTTGAGTAGAATTTTGTATATGATATAAGGAAGGGGTCCAGTTTCAATCTTCTGCATATGGCAAGCTAGGTCTCTCAGCCCCATTTATTGAATAGGGGATCCTTTCTCTATTTCTTGCTTTTGTCAACTTGGTTTAAGATCAAATGGTTGCAGGCTTGCAGCATTATTTCTGGGCTCTGTATTCTGTTCCATCAGTCTATATGTCTGCTTTTACACCAGTACCATGCTGTTTTGATTACTGTAACCTTGTAGTGTGGTTTGAAGTCCAGTAATGTGATGCTTCCAGCTTTGTTCTTTTTGCATTCTAATTCCTTGGCTATTTGGGTTCTTTTTTGATTTCATATGAATTTTAGAATAGCTTTTTTCTGGTCCTGTGAAGTTTGATAGCAGTAGCACTGAATTTGTAAAGTGCTTTGGATAGTATGGCCATTTTAACAATGTTGATTCTTCCAATCCATGAGCATGGAATGTTTTTCCATTTGTTTGTGTTAATCTCCGATTTCTTTGAGCAGTGTTTTAAAATTCTCATTATAGAGATCTTTCATCTCCCTGTGTAACTGTATTCCTAGGTATTTTCTTCTTTTTGTGGCTTGTGAATGGGATTGCATTCCCGATTTGGCTTTCAGCTTGGATGTTGTTGGTGCATAGGAATGATTTTTGTACATTGATTCTGTATCCCGAGACTCTCCTTAGTTGTTTGTCAAATTAAAGAGCTTTGGGCTCTTTTTCCGGCTGGAACCATGGAGGGTGCAGAAGAGAAGAAGAAGAAGGATCCTGCTGTGCCAGAAACCCTTAAGAAAAAGCGAAGGAATTTCGCAGAGCTGAAGATCAAGCGCCTGAGAAAGAAGTTTGCCCAAAAGATGCTTCGAAAGGCAAGGAGGAAGCTTATCTATGAAAAAGCGAAGCACTATCACAAGGAATATAGTCAGATGTACAGAACTGAAATTCGAATGGCGAGGATGGCAAGAAAAGCTGGCAACTTCTATGTACCTGCTGAACCCAAATTGGCGTTTGTCATCAGGATCAGAGGTATCAATGGCGTGAGCTCAAAGGTCCGAAAGGTATTGCAGCTTCTTCACCTTCGTCAAATCTTCAATGGAACCTTTGCGAAGCTCAACAAAGCTTCGATTAACATGCTGAGGATTGTAGAACCATATATTGCATGGGGGTACCCCAATCTGAAGTCAGTAAATGAGCTAATCTACAAGCGTGGTTATGGCAAAATCAATAAGAAGTGAATTGCTTTGACAGATAACGCTTTGATTGCTCGATCTCTTGGTAAATATGGCATCATCTGCATGGAGGATCTGATTCATGAGATCTATACTGTTGGAAAACACTTCAAAGAGGCAAATAACTTCCTGTGGCCCTTCAAATTATCTTCTCCACGAGGTGGAATGAAGAAAAAGACCACCCATTTTGTAGAAAGTGGAGATGCTGGCAACAGGGAGGACCAGATCAACAGTCTTATTAGAAGAATGAACTAAGGTGTCTACCATGATTATTTTTCGAGTCTCCTCAGCTTAATAAACAGTACCTGCTCTCAAAATGAAAAAAAAAAAAAAAAAAAAAAAAAAAAAAAAAAAAAAAAAAAAAAAAGCTTTGGACAGAGACTATGTGGTTTTCTAGATATGGAATCCTATCATCTGTGAAAAGGAATAAATCGATTGACTTCCTCTCTTCTATTTGGATGCCTTTTATTTCTTTCTCTTACCTTATTTATCTGGCTAAGACTTCCAGTACTATGTTGAACTTGAACAGGAATGGTGAGAGACAGCATCTATGTCTTGTACCCATTTTCAGGAGAAATGCTTCCACCTTTCGCCCATTCAGTATGATGTTGGCTGTGGGTTTGTCATGACTGGCTTTTATTATTTTAAAGTGTGTTCCTTTAATGCCTAGCTTGTTGAGGGCTTTTTACATGAAGGGACGTTGAATTTTATTAAGAGCCTTTTCTGCATCTATTGAGATTATTATGTGGATTTTGTCTTTGGTTTTGTGTGGTGAATCACATTTATTGATTTGCATGTATTGAACCAAACTCGCATCCAAGGGATAAAGCCTACTTGATCATGGTGGACTAGCTTTTGGAGGTGCTGCTGGATTCAGTTTGCAGTATTTTGTTGAGGATTTTTGCATTTATGTTCATCAGGGATATTGGCCTGAAGTTTGTGTGTGTGTGTGTGTGTGTGTGTGTCTGCCAGGTTCGAGTATCAGGATGATGTTTACCTCACAGAATGAGTAACAGAGGAGTGCTTCTTCAATTTTTCACATTGGTTGCAGTAGGAATGGTACTAGCTCTTCCTTATATATCAGGTAGAATTCTGCTGTGAATCCATCTTGTCCTGGGATTTTTCTGGTTTATAGGCTTTTTATTATTAATTCAATGTCAGAACTCATTGTTGGTCTGCTCAGAGATTCAATTTCATCCTGGTCCAATCTTGGGGGGTTGTGTGTTTCAATGAGTTTATCCATTTCTTCTGAGTTTTCTAGCTTGTGTGCATAGAAGTGTTCATAGTAGTCCCTAAGTGTTTTTTAAATTTTTCTGTGATGGTCCGTGGTAATATCCCCTTTGTCATTTCTGATTGTATTTATTCAGATTTTCTCTCTTTTTTTTTTTTCATTTATTATTCTAGCTAGTGGTTTATCTATCTTACTAATTATTTCAAAAACCCGACTCCTGGATTTGTTGATCTTTTGTACAGTTTTTCACATCTCAATTTCCTTTAGTTCAGCTCTGATTTTGGTTATTTCTTGTCTTCTGCTACCTTTGGGTTAGTTTGCTCTTGTTTCTCTAATTCCTCTAGTTGTGAGATTAGGCTATTAATTTGAGATCTTTCTAACTCTTTGATGTGGGCATCAAGTGCTATAAACTACCCTTTCAACAATACCTTTGCTGTGTCCCAGAGATTCCATTATAGTATATCACTGTTCTCATTAGTTTCAAAGAATTTCTTGATTTCTGCCTTAATTTCATTATTTACCCAAAAGTTACTCAGGAGCAGATTGTTTAATTTTTATGTAATTGTATAGTTTTGAGTGAACTTCTTAGTATTGGTCTCTATTTTTATTGTGCTGTAGTCTTAGAGTACGGTTGGTATGATTTCATTTTTTTTTTAATTTGCTAAGGACTGTTTTATGTCTGATTATATGGTCAATTTTAGAGTATATATGCCATGTGCAGATGAAAATAAAGTATTTTCTATTGTCTTTGGGAGGAGTGTGTTGTAGATGTCTCAGGTCCATTTGGTCACATGTTGAGTTCAGGTCCTGGATATCTTTGCTAGTTTTCTGTCTTGGCGATCCATCTAGTATGTCAGTGAGATGTTGAAGTCTCCCACTATTACTGTATGGTTATCTAAGTTCTTTGTAGATCTCTAAGAATTTTCTTTATTAATCTGGGTGTCCCTGTGTTGGGTGGGTATATATTTAGGATAGTTAGGTCTTCTTGTTGTACTGAACTTTTTACTATTATATAATGCCCTTGTCTTTTTTGGTATTTGTTGTTTAAAGTCTGTTTGGTCTGAAATTAGAATAGCAAACCCTGCTTTCTTCTAGGTTTTGTGGGTGTGTGTGTGTGCATGTGTGGTTGTTGTTGGTGGTGGTGGTTTGTTTGTTTGCTTGCTTGGTAGATTTTTCTCTGTCCCTTTACTTTGAGCCTATAAGTATTGTTGTGTGTGAGATGGGTCTCTTAAAGACAGCATACCATTGGCTCTTGCTTCTTTATTCAACTTGTCACTTTGTGCCTTTTAATTGGACATTTAGCCCATTTACATTCAAGGTTAGCATTGCTATGTTTGGATTTGATCCTTTCAACATGTTGTTAGCTGCTTATTATGTTGACTTTGTTTGTGTAGTTGCTTTACAGTGTCATTGGTCTGTGTACTTAAGTATGTTTTTGTATTGGCTGGTAATAGTCTTTCCTTTCCATGTTTAGCACTCCCTTTAGGATCTCTTGTAAGACAGATCTGGTGGTAATGAAATCACTTAGCATTTGCTTGTCTAAAAAACATCATATTTCTGCTTCACTTATGAAACTTAGTTTGACTGGATATGAAATTCTTGGTTGGAAATTCTTTTATTTATGAATGCTGAATATAGGCCCCTATTCTCTTTTGGCTTATAGGGTTTCTGCTGATGGGTTAACTGTTACCCTGACTGGATTCCCTTTGTAAGTGAACCTTCTCTCTAGCTGCCTTTAACATTTTTTCTTTCCTCTCAACCTTGGAAAATCTGATGACTATGTGTCTTGGAGATTGTCTTTAGTAGTATTCCACAGGAGTTCTCTGTATTTCGTCAATTTGAATGTTGACCTGTCTAATGAGGTTGGGGAAATTTTCATGAACAATACCTTGAAACATATTTTTATCAACTTGCTTTCTTTCTCTCCCTATCTTTTGAGGATGCCAGAGTCAGATTTTTGTCTCTTTACATGATCCCATATTTTTCAGAGGTTTTTGTTCATTCTGTATTGTTTTTCTTCATTTTGTCTGACTGAGTTATTTCAGAGAGTAGGTCTTTGAGCTCTGAGCTTCTTTTCTCAGCTTGGTTTACTCTGCTGTTAATACTTGCAATTGTATTCTGAAATTCTTGAAGTGAGTTTTTCACCCTAATCTGCTCAGTTTGGTTCTTTCCTAAAATGGCCATTTTATCTTTCCTCTTCTGTATCACTTTATTGCATTGCTTAGAATCCTTGGATTGGGTTTCATCTATCTCCTTAATGTCAATGATCTTCATTTCTGTCTACATTCTGAATTCTATTTCTGTGATTTCAGCCATTTCAAACTGGTTAAGAACCATTGCTAGAAATTAGCGTGGTCATTTGAAGGTAAGAAGATAGATACCTGCACAAGAACTCTGAGTTTCCAGAGTTCTTGTGCTAGTTCTTTCTCATCTTGCAGGGAGGTTGTTCCTTCAGTCTTTGAAGTTGCTGTCCTGTTTTTATTGTTGTTATTGTTTTGTTTTGCTTTTATCTTCTTTGATGCCCTTGAAGATTTGATTATGGTATAAGTTAGGTGTGCTTGACTGATTTGAATTCTAGTCCACTCCTGGGTCTTGGAGGAGTTCCCTCTGATTACTGTTTTCATCCCGATTTTTTTTTTTTTTTTTTTTTTTTTTTTTGAGACAGAGTCTGGCTCCGTTGCCTAGGCTGGAGCTCAGTGGTGCGATCTTGGCTCACTGCAACCTCTGCTTCCTGGGTTCAAGAAATTCTCTGCCTCGGTCTCCCAAGTAGCTGGGATTACAGATGTCCACCATCACGCCCGGCTAATTTTTGTATTTTTAGTATAGACAGGGTTTCACCATCTTGGCCAGCCTGGTCTTGAATCCTGACCTTGTGATCCACCTGCCTTGGCCTCCCAAAGTACTGGGATTATAGGCATGAGCCACTGCATGTGGTCTCTTTTGTTGGATGTTCTGTTCCATGGGGCTCCCTCATGTAGGTCCTATAGTTGGCAGAGAAGCTGCATCCTTGTTTTGTCAGTCCTAATCTGCTGTTCATGTGCTTCCCAGGGAAACATGGAAATGTGTCTGCCTGCAGAGTTCAGGCAGAAGTGGGACCACTGGGCTAGAAGTGATAGTGGGTGTGGCCCATCTGGCTATGAGAGGTGAAAGTGGGTGGAGTTGCCATCCCTGCCATCTGGGTGTTTCCAGGGCAGCAGGAGGAGGTTGTACTCCTCAGCAAATTCAGGCAGAAGTAGGACCAGTGGGCTAGAAGCTCTAGCAGGCATGTCTTGCCTGGCTACCAGTGGTGGGGGTGGGTGTGGTCACCTGCTCTGCCATCTGGGTGCTTCCTGCAACAATAGTAGGCTGTGCTCACTGAGTTCCCACAGAAGCAAGACCACTAGGCCACAAGCTCTGTCAGGTGTTGCTTGCCTGGCTGTCAGCAGCAGGCATGGATGGGGTTGCCCACCTGCTGTCAGTTGCTTCCTGGGACAAGAAGGGACTCTCCCTGGCTGAGTTCACATGGATGCTGGAGCACTGGGTTGGAAGCTCTATCAAGCATTGCCCACTTGGCTACCTGTAGCGGGGGGGTAGGGGTAGGGTCAAGTGGGATCATGTTTTCCAGGACACGGGGAAGCTGTGCCCTCCAGTTGAGTTTACACAGAAGTGCGGCTGCTGGCCCATGAAGTTTTTTTTTTTTTTTTTTTTTTTTTTTTTTTTGAGACGGAGTCTAGCTCTGTCGCCCAGGCTGGAGTGCAGTGGCCGGATCTCAGCTCACTGCAAGCTCCGCCTCCCGGGTTTAGCCATTCTCCTGCCTCAGCCTCCCGAGTAGCTGGGACTACAGGCGCCCGCCACCTCACCTGGCTAGTTTTTTGTATTTTTTTTTTAGTAGAGATGGGGTTTCACCATGTTAGCCAGGATGGTCTCGATCTCCTGACCTCGTGATCCGCCCGTCTCGGCCTCCCAAAGTGCTGGGATTACAGGCTTGAGCCACCGCGCCCGGCCCATGAAGTTTTATTTAACTTACTTTTCACCCTCTGAGACACAAGTGTCTTTTCAATAAGTTTAGAGTAGCTGCTTCGTATTGCTTACTAGATCCAGTCAGCATAATGTCATTAGTGTAATGGGTCAGTGTGTTATGTGATGGAAGGAAAAGATGATCAATGGCCTGGGGTGGTGGCTCACGCCTGTAATCCCAGCACTTTGGGAAGCTGAGATGGACAGATCATGAGGTCAGGAGTTCAAGACCAGCCTGGCCAATAGAGTGAAACCCTGTCTCTACTAAAAATACAAAAAATTAGCCAGGTATGGTGGTGGGTGCCTGTAATCCCAGCTACTCAGGAGACCGAGGCAGGAGGATCGCTTGAACCCAGGAGGTGGAGATTGCTGTGAGCCAAGATCATGCCATTGTACTCCAGCCTGGGCTACAGAGCCAGACTCGGTCTCAAAAAAAAAAAAAAAAAAAAAATTAAGATCCCTGTGCACTAAATTATGTCATAGTCCTGATGAATTAATATACCTCTTAGGACATCCTATATCTGGCACTGACCATCTGAAAGCAAACTGCTTATGGTGATCTTTACTATCAGATATGTAGAAAATAAGCATTTGCCAGTTTAACAGTGCCTATCAAGTACCAGGAGATATGTTAATTTGCTCAAGCAATCATAGCCCATCTGGTATAAAAGCTGCAATTAAATTCATCACCTGACTAAGCTTACAATATTCCCATTATTATCCAAAATGCATTGGTCTTTTGCAGAGAACAAAAAGTCAAATGGGGATATGGTGGGAGTCACCACCTCTGGTTGCTCTAAGTCCTTGATTGTGGCACTAATCTCTGCAATCTCTTCTGAAATATGGTATGGCTTTTTGCTTACTATTTTTCTAGGTACAGGCAGTTCTAGTGGCTTCTACCTCTTCTACCACAATAGTTCTCACTCCATAGGTCAGAGAACTAATGTGAAAATTCTGCCATTTGCTGAATACATCTATTCCAATTTTGCATTCTGGGGACTGGGGATATTATCATAGAATGGGTTTGGGACTCACTGGACCCCTGGTTAAGGTGAAACTGTGCGAAAACTTTGTTGTTTACTTGATCACCATAAGTTCCTAGTCTGTTTGGTGGGCCACAGTGACATTTTGTGTCTCTTGGAATTAGTATCAGTTCAGAACCAGGGTCTAATAAACCCCAAAGAGTTTATTTAATTTTCCCAATGCACAGTGACTCTAGTGAAAATTCATAGTTCCCTTTGGGGGAGGTTGAGAGAAAGATCAACAGTGTAAATTTTTGGCAATGTAGTGGGGTTCTTCCTCAGGATGACTGAAACTTTTCTTCGTTAGTGAAGTTCTGAGTCTGGAAACTGGCTCAAATTTGGAAATTGATTGGGAGCCTATGATACTCCATTTTTATAATTCCAGCTGAATTTTTGTTCAAATGACCTGGAACTCTTCCGCTTTTCCAGATGATGTAATAGATTTGGATAGAGTTCCCAAATTGGTAGAGTTTCCCAATTATTCTGATTGCTGCTTTGACTCTATTGTCCATTATGGTTACCATGCCCAGCTTGCTTTAATGTTTAATTGCCGCCATTTAGCCCCTAAACCTCAGGATCCAATTACCTCTATTGCATCTAGGTTCCCAGTTCAGTGTCAGCAAGTTTCCACTGTAATTTCTGACCTACAGCGAAGAGCAATCACAGAGCTGGGGCTCCCTTCACAGTACTGGTAAAAGATGTGTCCTCTTAATCTACTCAGGGTATGTGACCAGGTCTTGAATAATAAATCCACTTAGGGATATTCAATATCCCTAAGATTTTGAATACTTTTCTTTACAGTATACCAGCTTTTCAAGTCTCTGGGCAAATGGACTGGATTGGCATTTCATTTTTATTTAGTGGAGGACATCCTCTGGTCTATGTTTCAGCCAGTCAACCAAACTGTTTAAGTCCTTTTTAAACCCCTGAGCTGACATACTAAATCTGTTCTTTCAACCATTATCTCACAACCTTAATATCTGTTTCTACACATATTCCCTAGATTTCTGTTTATGTAAGTTGGAAAAAGAATGTGATTATAATGGAGTGTAACATACCTCCTCATAGATCACACTTTGTATCTCATCTTTGGCACTTTCTGTGACTTGACTCTAGTTACAAGTGTAAAAGCAAACAGGGGTGTTGAGCATCAATTCTTAGGAGAATTGGCTGTGTCTTACAAGGCAACTACCTCAGGGAAGGCCATTAGAGTTACCTCAGGAAAAGCAAGCTTAATCTTCTGAGATGGGGTGGCAGTGGAGCGGCTTCTTATACCGGCAAGGAAGACACCATAATTTAGGGGTTCAATGTTCCTAGCTTCAGTAGGACCTTTTCATATGTCACCATTCTGAGTTGTATGTTCTTATTCCTTTCCAATCAGTGCCTTCATTTAAACAGCAGATACCCTGCAAGGATGGAAATTCCATTCGTGTTGTAATTTAGCCACTCACAGAAAAAGAGGGTGGGTTTTGCTTTTAGCAATCTCATCTACAGTAGATAAGGATCTCTTCAAGGCAGATATAGTAATTCTTGCATTATTTATGTAGCCCCTGAACAGGCTATTGGAATCCCTGAGTGCCTCCTTTTCTGTCTCCACATTGCCCAGTAACATTAGGAACAACCATCCAATGTCATTATACTTGCTAGTTTGACAAGATGTTCAAAGGTATGATACATGGTTGCCCTATAAATATTTTATTTACAGTACCTAGTGGTGATATTTTGCATATGTCTACTGATACATTATGCCAAGAACTATCAGTGCTTTCTTTACAGGGAGAAAAAAAAAAGAAAATATTAAGGTATGACTGACATACCAAAGCTTACATATATCCAATATATACAACCTGCTGAGTTTGAACATAAGCATATACTTATGAAACTGTCACCACAACTAATGCCATAAACATATCTATCACCACCAAAAGTTTTCTCCTACTCTCTCTCTCCACCTACCCCCCTTCTCTCTCTTTTCTTATAGGAACACTTTTATTTATTTTATTATTATTATTATTTTTGAGATGGCGTTTCGCTCGTTGCCCAGGCTGGAGTGCAATGGAGTGCAATCTCAGCTGATTGCAACCTCCGCCTCCCGGGTTCAAGCAATTGTCCTGTCTCATCCTCTTGAGTAGCTGGGATTACAGGGATACGCCACCACGAACAGCTAATTTTGTATTTTTAGTAGAGACACGGTTTCTCCATGTTGGTCAGGCTGGTCTTGAACTCCCGACCTCAGGTGATCCCCCTGCCTTGGCCTCCCAAAGTGCTGGGATTACAGGCGTAAGCCACCGCGCCCGGCTACTTATAGGAATACTTAACATAAGGTGTACCCTCTTAGCAAATTTTTAGGTATGCAATATAGTCAGTGCTGTCTTTAATACTGAAAGTAGAATTATTAATGTCATTAAATCTGATCATATTTTTTAAAAAATTTAAGAAATCCCCAAACCAATTCAGAAAACTCATCCTTAAGATTCTGTTTATCTAGAGCCACTCTTGCTACCAAAATCTAAATTAGTCAGCATTCTCCAGAGAAACAGAGCCAATAGGGTATGTGTGTGTGTGTGTATATGTGTGTATGTGTGAGAGAGAGAGAGAGATTTATTTTAAGAAATTGGCTCACACAATTGTTGAGGCTAGCAAAAAAAAAAAGTAAAAAGTAAATCTGCAGCCAGGAGGCTGAAGATCGAGGGAAGAATTGATGTTGCAGCTCAAGTTTAAAGGCACTCTGGAAGCAGAAATCTCTTTCTCAAAGGGCCTGTGTCTTTTTTCCCTTTAAGGCCTTCAGCTGATTGGATGAAGCCCAACTACAGTATGGAGAGTGATCTGCTTCACTCAGACTCTACTGGTTTAAATGTTGATCTCATCTAAAAAAAAAATCACTTTTATAGCAATATTTACACATTCTGACCAAATACCTGAGCACTGTGGCCTAGTCAATTTGACACATAGAATTAACCATCACAGATGCTAAGTGTTATCCGTTCTTTCTGAGAATATTGGAAACTTAATTAAAAAGCTCCTATTATTTTCATGTAATGGGGTAAAATCTTTTCATAGTAGTTAAATCAATGCTAATTAATACAATTAGCTCTCAAACATGCTGTTATGCTGCGTAATCATCTTTATCAAAGTTATACTCTCTTATAGTACACTTATTGAATATGAGACCTGAGTCCATTTTGGGTATTAAATATGTTGTAGGAAAGCTGAAGTAAACTGATGATGTGTTAAAAGTAGTGTCTGCTACTTAGGTGTTCTAAGAAGCCTCAAGTCTTCCTGTTTATCAAACAACTCGTTACATTGGTCTTACTTAGAACAAAAATACATTGGTTGTCTTCACTGACAGAGTGGTGCTGCGGCTATGGGACTTGGAATGGAAAATTCTCAAGACTATGTTGGTTTAATTGGCTCTAATAGCAGTTTCTTCCCTTCCCTGAGCCTGCCCCTTTTTCTGTGAGTCTTCCACTCTTAAATTACCACTAGTTAGGGTCACAAGTGGAGGCAAAGGGAGCAGCATGTGGTCTTCTTAAAAACCAGGCCAAATATTTCAGATTTGGGTAGTTATCCCAGCCCCTTCCTTTCTCCAAATTGTTGCCTCCTTTCACATATGGAACACTTGCTCTTTAATACAATTTAAAAGGAAATAAAATATACTAAAATAAGTTATTATAGAAGGATAATTTAACATAAATGTGATAATTTTACACAAATTTTAGTAAAAGCACAAGCAACTAATAAAAGTATGAGTGAAATCTGGTTTAAAAGGAAATAAAATATACTAAAATAAGTTATTATAGAAGGATAATTTAACATAAATGTGATAATTTTACACAAATTTTAGTAAAAGCACAAGCAACTAATAAAATTATGAGCGAAATCTGGTTCATTAGTAATCAATGAAAGAAATTATTAAAGTTATACCATTCTATGCTAATATCTTTAGAATCTCAATACAATAGATAATTTTGCGAATATAAAAATGTCTCACAATCAGGAAGAAGCTGAAAACTTTGTGGAACCGTAACAATGAAAGTGTGTCTGGAAATGGTGGGTTCTTGGTCTCACTGACTTCAAAAATGAAGCCGTGAACCCCCACAGTGACTGCTGCAGTTCTTAAAGATAGTGTGTCCAGAGTTTGCTCCTTCAAATGTCCAGATGTGTCTGCAGTTTCTTCCTTCTGGTGGATTCGTGGTCTCGTTGACTTCAGCAGCAAACCTTTGCGGTGAATGTCACAGCTCTCAAAGATGGCGTGGACCCAAAGAGTGAGCAACAGCAAGATTTATTACAAAGAGTGAAAGAACAAAGCTTTCACACTGTGGAAGCGAACCCAGGCGGGTTTCCAGTGCTGACTGGGGCAGCCTGCTTTTATTCCCTTATCTGACCCCTCCCACATCTTGCTGATTGGTCCATTTTATGGAGAGCTGATTGGTCTGTTTTATAGACAGCTGATGGGTCCATTTTGACAGAGTGCTGATTGGTTTGTTTACAATCCTTTAGCTAGACACAGAGTGCTAGACAGAAAAGTTCTGCAAGTCCCCACTAGGTTAGCTAGATACAGATTGGTGTATTTACAAACCTTGAGCTAGACACAGAGTACTGATTGGTGTATTTACAACCCCAGAGCGAGACACAGAGTGCTGATAGGTACCCTTACAATCCTTTAGCTAGACACAGAGTGCTAGACAGAAAAGTTCTCCAAGTCCCCACAAGGTTAGCTAAAGAGTACTGGTTGGTGTATTTACAAACCTTGAGCTAGATACAGAGTACTGATTAGTGCGTTTACAATCCCTTAGCTAGACATAAAAGTTCTCGAAGTCCCGACTAGACTCAGGAGCCCAGCTGGTTTCACCTAGTGGATCCCGCCCTGTTGCTGCAGGCAGAGCTGCCTGCCACTCCCGTGCCCTGCGCCCGCACTCCTCAGCCCTTGGACGGTGGATGGGACCAGGCACCACAGAGCAGGGGGCGGCACCCATCGGGAGGCCTGGGCTGCCTAGGAGCCCACGGTGGCTGAGAGGTTCAGACATGGCGGGCTGCAGGTCCCGAGTCCTGCCCCTCGGGGAGGCAGCTGAGACTGGGCGAGGATTGGAGCACCTCTGCAGCTGCTGGCCCGGGTGCGGAGTCCGTCACTCTCCTGGGCTCGCCAGCTGCTCCAAGTGCAGCCCGCAGGCCCCCACTGGAACTGGCACTGGCCTGTGAGCACCGTGGGCAGCCCCAGTTCCTGGCCCCTCCTCTCCCTCCACACCTCCCTGCAAGCACAGGGAGCCCGCTCCGGCCTGGCCAGCCTAGAGAGAGGCTCCCACAGTTCAGTGGCTGGCTGAAGGGCTCGTCAAGTGCACCAGAGTGGACACGGAGGCCAAGGAGGCGCCAAGAGTGAGGGCTGCTAGCACATTGCTACCACTCACTGGGATTACAGGCGTGAGCCACCGCGCCCGACCAGTTCGTTTCTATTTAACTTTTTCTTTTCTTTTTACTTGACAAAAAATTTTGTATATTCAAGAGATACAGTGATTTTTAATACATGTATACAATGTGTAATGATAAAATCAGGGTAATTATATTCATCACCTCAAATATGTGTCTTTTCCTTGCATTAAGAACATTAAAAATCCTTTCTTTTTCTGGGCCCCGTGGCTCTCACCTGTAATCCCAGCACTTTGGGAGGCCAAAGCAGGCAGATCACAAGGTCAGGAGTTTGAGAACAGCCTGGCCAATATGGTGACATATCATCTCCACTGAAAATACAAAAACTAGCCCGGCGTGGTGGTGGGCGCCTGTAGTCCCATCTACTTGGGAGGCTGAGGCAGGAGAACTGCTTGAAACCAGGAGGCGGAGGTTGCAGTGAACTGAGATGTGCCACTGCACTTCAGCCTGGGCGACAGAGCAAGACTTCATCTCAGAAAAAGAAAAAAAAAAAAAAAAAAAAAAAAAAAAAAAAAAAAAAATCCTTTCTTCTAGCTTTTTGAAAATATGTAACAAATTATAGTTAACTGTATTCACCCTACAGGGATGCAGAACACCAGAACTCATTCCTCCTATCTAACTGTAATTTGTTCTTCGTCTACCTGCCTCTCCCCGTCCTTCCCTCGCCCTACATTTCCTACCCTCTAATATCCACAATTCTACTCTCTACTTCTATAGGATCAATATTTTTTTAACTTCCACATATGAGTGGGAATATGTAATATTTATCTTTCAATGCCTGACTTATTTCACTTAACATAACATACCCCAGGCTCATCAATGTTGCCAGAAATGGAGATCATGGCTGACAGGAAACAGGACTAGATTGCAGCTCCCACTTGGATGGACGGAGCAACATATGGAGTCTCAGGTCATGAACTTTTGCTCCAGAATGACTGCAGGAATACATAAGGAAAGCCAAGAGAACTCATAGATCCTTTGAAGGAAGCGGATTGCTCCTGCGAAACCCCGGGGACACCCCAAATACTGTGAGGTCCAAAGCGTGGAAGTGGGAAAGGGAGACTACGGAGAAGATTCTGACCTTACTTGGAGCTGAATCAATTTAGAGAGCCAAGTGAAATACAGAAGTAGAGGAAGTAGTGGGAAAAGCCCTGTGGGCTTGCTGGGCCCCCCAGTAAGCAATTTCCCCCTTGCCTCACAGGGGTCCTTTAGGAGGGCTGCCAGAGGCACTGGGAAAAGGCCACAGGAAGAAGGAAACCTCCAGCCGAACTTTGTATCAATTTGAACCCATTGAGAAATCTGGCCAAAACTCGGGGAAGGGCATGAATCTATAGTGCAGATTCCACAGGAAGGGGAAGAACTAAAGCCCTACTTGCTTTTGCAGCAGTGTTGCCAGCAATGACAGGATTTTATACTCTTTTATGGCAGAAGAGTAATCAATTTTGTGTATATATGTATATTTATCTATTGATGAACATTTAGATTGATTCTATATCTTAGCTATTGTGACTTGTGCAACAATAAACATGGTGGTCCAAGTAATTCTTTAATATACTGATCTTTCTTTACTTTGGAAAACTACCCAGTAGTGAGATTGTTGGATTATATAGTAGTTCTATTTTTAGTTTTTTGAGAAACATCCACACTGTTTTCTATAATGACTGTAATAGTTTATATTCCCATCAACAGTGTGGGTGTTTCCTTTCTTCCACATCTTCACCAGCATTTGTATTTTGTATTGTGATAATATCTAATCTATCTAGGGTGACATAATATTTCATTGTGGTTTTTGACAGAGCAGGGGCATCACCATCTTGGACAAGCCCCTCATTCTAGAGTTCACCTTAATTAAAAAACCACCTAAATCCAAAGGGCATTAGCCTAATAGCTAAGGTCAGCATAACCATAAACAACAAATAACATCTCCAACCAGAAACAGTCCAAACTCCTCCCTGACCAGAGATATGCTAGCCCTGAGATAAAGCCCCGCTCCGGCCAGGGAAGATGCTAGACCCAATATGACCCCCCTCCAGGCCGGAAAGATTTCTGCCCCAAAACAACCTCCCCTCCTCCCAGAGAGATTCCAAGCCCCCCATAAACTTCTCCACACACATAAACATTCCAAGCTTCTCATAAGCCCCCTCACCCTAAAACCAATATATGCTCTTAGTCTATAAGAAAGCGCTCATGACGGAAATGGCCAAGAGCACCTCTCGGGTTTTATGTAAAGAAAACCTGTATTTAACTGCCAGCCATGTTTTGTGTTTCTTTCCTCTTTCTTCAACTCTTACAGTTTTAATTTGGCATTTTCCTGATGATTAGTGATGTTTAGCATTTTTCATATATTTGTTGGCCATTTGTATGTCTTTTTTTGAAAAATGCTTACTGTGATTCCTTGCAGATTATTATTTTTTTTGCTGTAGAATTGTTTTAGTTTCTTTTCTATTTGAGGTATTAGTTCCTTGTTGAATGAAGAGTTGGCAAGTATTCTCTTCCATTCTACACATTATATTCTCACTGTTGATTATTTCTTTTCCTGTACAGAAGCTTTCTTTTTCTTTTTCTTTTTTTATTTGAGACAGAGTCTGGCTCTGTCACCCAGGCTAGAGTGCAGTGGGGCAATCTCGGTTCGCTGCAAGCTCCGCCTCCCGAGTTCAAGCCATTCTCCTGCCTCGGCCTCCAGAGTAGCTGGGACTACAAGCACCTGCCACCAAGCCCGGCTAATTTTTTGTATTTTTAGTAGAGATGGGGTTTCACTGTGTTAGCCAGGATGGTCTCGATCTCCTGACCTTGTGATCCGCCCGCCTTGGACTCCCAAAGTGCTGGGATTGCAGGCATGAGTCACCGCACCCGGCCCCTGTACAGAAACTTTCTAATTTAATATAGTCTCATATATATGTGTGTGTCTATGTGTGTGTGTGTGTGTGTATATATATATATATGTATGTATATATTTTGGGGTTATGTTACCTGTGCTTTTAAAGTCTCAGCCATAAAAGCTTTGCCTAGTCCAATGTCCTTAAAAGTTTCCACTTATATTTTCTTCTAGTTGTTTTATAGTTTCAGGTCTTGTGTTAAGTCTTTAATTCACTTGGGGTTGTTTTTTTTGTATAGTGAGAGATATGGCTCTACTTTTATTCTTTTGCGTGTGGATATTCAATTTTCCCCATACCATTTATTAAAGAGAATGTCCTTTTCCCAATGTATGTTATTAATGACTTTGAGGAAAATCAGTTGGCTGTAAATATGTGGATTTATTTCTGAGTTCTATATTTTGCTCCATTGGTAAATGTATCTGATTTGATGCCAGTACCTTGCTGTTTTTGGTTACTCTAGCCTTCTATTATACTTTGAAATCAAGCAGTATAATGCCTCCATCTTTGTTCTTTTTGTTCAGTATTACTTTGGCTATTCAGGGAATTTTGTGGCTCCAAACAAATTTTAAGATTTTTTTTCTATTTATGCGGAAAATGTGATCGGTGTTTTGATAAGAATTGCATTGAATTTGTAGATTGCTATGGGCAGTATGGTCATTTCAACAGTATTAATTGTTCCAATTCATGAGCATGTGATATCATTACATTTGTGTTTTCTTCAATTTATTTCATCAGTGTTTTGTAGTCTGCTTTGTAGAGCTCTTTCACCTCCTTGGTTAAATTTATTCCTAGGTATTTTATTTTATTTATATTTTTGTAGCTATTCTTTTTTTTAATTTTTTTTTTTTATTATACTTTAAGTTCTAGGGTACATGTGCATAACGTGCAGGTTTGTTACATATGTATATTTGTGCCATATTGGTGTGCTGCACCCATCAACTCGTCAGCACCCATCAATTCATCATTTATATCATGTATAACTCCCCAATGCAATCCCTTCCCCCTCCCCCCTCCCCATGATAGGCCCCGGTGTGTGATGTTCCCCTTCCTGAGTCCAAATGATCTCATTGTTCAGCTCCCACCTATGAGTGAGAACATGCGGTGTTTGGTTTTCTCTTCTTGTGATAGTTTGCTAAGAATGATGGTTTCCAGCTGCATCCATGTCCCTACAAAGGACGCAAACTCATCCTTTTTTATGGCTGCATGGTATTCCATGGTGTATATGTGCCACATTTTCTTAATCCAGTCTGTCACAGATGGACATTTGGGTTGATTCCAAGTCTTTGCTATTGTGAATAGTGCTGCAATAAACATACGTGTGCATGTGTCTTTGTAGTAGAATAATTTATAATCCTTTGGGTATATACCCAGTAGTGGGATGGCTGGGTCATATGGTACATCTAGTTCTAGATCCTTGAGGAATTGCCATACTGTTTTCCATAATGGTTGAACTAGTTTACAATCCCACCAACAGTGTAAAAGTGTTCCTATTTCTCCACATCCTCTCCAACAACTGTTGTTTCCTGATTTTTTAATGATTGCCATTCTAACTGGTGTGAGATGGTATCTCATTGTGGTTTTGATTTGCATTTCTCTGATGGCGAGTGATGATGAGCATTTTTTCATGTGTCTGTTGGCTGTATGAATGTCTTCTTTTGAGAAATGTCTGTTCATATCCTTTGCCCACTTTTGGATGGGGTTGTTTGTTTTTTTCTTGTATATCTGTTTGAGTTCTTTGTAGATTCTGGATATTAGCCTTTTGTCAGATGAGTAGATTGCAAAAATTATCTCCCATTCTGTAGGTTGACTGTTCACTCTCATGGTAGTTTCTTTTGCTGTGCAGAAGCTCTTTAGTTTAATTAGATCCCGTTTGTCAATTTTGGCTTTTGCTGCCATTGATTTTGGTGTTTTAGACATGAAGTCCTTGCCCATGCCTATGTCCTGAATGGTACTACCTAGATTTTCTTCTAGGGTTTTTATGGTATTAGGCCTAACATTTAAGTCTCTAATCCATCTTGAATTAATCTTCGTATAAGGAGTAAGGAAAGGATCCAGTTTCAGCTTTCTACTTATGGCTAGCCAATTTTCCCAGCACCATTTATTAAATAGGGAATCCTTTCCCCATTTCTTGTTTCTCTCAGGTTTGTCAAAGATCAGATGGCTGTAGATGTGTGGTATTATTTCTGAGGACTCTGTTCTGTTCCATTGGTCTATAGCTCTGTTTTGGTACCAGTACCATGCTGTTTTGGTTACTGTAGCCTTGTAGTATAGTTTGAAGTCAGGTAGCGTGACGCCTCCAGCTTTGTCCTTTTGACTTAGGACTGTCTTGGCAATGCGGGCTCTTTTCTGGTTCCATATGAACTTTAAAGCCGTTTTTTCCAATTCTGTGAAGAAACTCAATGGTAGCTTGATGGGGATGTCATTGAATCTATAAATAACCTTGGGCAGTATGGCCATTTTCACGATATTGATTCTTCCTATCCATGAGCATGGTATGTTCTTCCATTTGTTTGTGTCCTCTTTGATTTCACTGAGCAGTGGTTTGTAGTTCTCCTTGAAGAGGTCCTTTACATCCCTTGTAAGTTGGATTCCTAGGTATTTTATTCTCTTTGAAGCAATTGTGAATGGAAGTTCATTCCTGACTTGGCTCTCTGCTTGTCTGTTACTGGTGTATAAGAATGCTTGTGATTTTTGCACATTAATTTTGTATCGTGAGACTTTGCTGAAGTTCCTTATCAGCTTAAGGAGATTTTGGGCTGAGACGATGGGGTTTTCTAAATATACAATCATGTCATCTGCAAACAGGGACAATTTGACTTCTTCTTTTCCTAACTGAATACCCTTGATTTCTTTCTCTTGCCTGATTGCCCTAGCCAGAACTTCCAACACTATGTTGAATAGGAGTGGTGAGAGAGGGCATCCCTGTCTTGTGCCAGTTTTCAAAGGGAATTTTTCCAGTTTTTGCCCATTCAGTATGATATTAGCTGTGGGTTTGTCATAAATAGCTCTTATTATTTTGAGGTACGTTCCATCAATACCGAATTTATTGAGCGTTTTTAGCATGAAGGGCTGTTGAATTTTGTCAAAAGCCTTTTCTGCATCTATTGAGATAATCATGTGGTTCTTGACTTTGGTTCTGTGTATATGCTGGATTATGTGTATAGATTTGCGAATGTTGAACCAGCCTTGCATCCCAGGGATGAAGCCCACCTGATCATGGTGGATAAGCTTTTTGATGTGCTGCTGAATCCGGTTTGCCAGTATTTTATTGAGGATTTTTGCATCGATGTTCATCAGGGATATTGGTCTAAAATTCTCTTTTTTTGTTGTGTCTCTGCCAGGCTTTGGTATCAGGATGATGTTGGCCTCATAAAATGAGTTAGGGAGGATTCCCTCTTTTTCTATTTATTGGAATAGTTTCAGAAGGAATGGTACCAGCTCCTCCTTGTACCTCTGGTAGAATTCAGCTATGAATCCATCTGGTCCTGGACTTTTTTTGGTGGGTAGGCTATTAATTGTTGCCTCAATTTCAGAGCCTGCTATTGGTCTATTCAGGGATTCAACTTCTTCCTGGTTTAGTCTTGGGAGAGTGTAAGTGTCCAGGAAATTATCCATTTCTTCTAGATTTTCTAGTTGATTTGCGTAGAGGTGTTTATAGTATTTTCTGATGGTAGTTTGTATTTCTGTGGGGTCAGTGGTGATATCCCCTTTATCATTTTTTATTGCATCTATTTGATTCCTCTCCCTTTTCTTCTTTATTAGTCTTGCTAGTGGTCTGTCAATTTTGTTGATCTTTTCAAAAAACCAACTCCTGGATTCATTGATTTTTTGGAGGGTTTTTTGTGTCTCTATCTCCTTCAGTTCTGCTCTGATCTTAGTTATTTCTTGCCTTCTGCTAGCTTTTGAATGTGTTTGCTCTTGCCTCTCTAGTTCTTTTAATTGTGATGTTAGAGTGTCAATTTTAGATCTTTCCTGCTTTCTCTTGTGGGCATTTAGTGCTATAAATTTCCCTCTACACACTGCTTTAAATGTGTCCCAGAGATTCTGGTGTGTTGTATCTTTGTTCTCATTGGTTTCAAAGAATATCTTTATTTCTGCCTTCATTTCATGATGTACCCAGTAGTCATTCAGGAGCAGGTTGTTCAGTTTCCATGTAGTTGAGCGGTTTTGATTTTCTTATTCCTGAGTTCTAGTTTGATTGCACTGTGGTCTGAGAGACAGTTTGTTATAATTTCTGTTCTTTTACATTTGCTGAGGAGTGCTTTACTTCCAATTATGTGGTCAATTTTGGAATAAGTGCGATGTGGTGCTGAGAAGAATGTATATTCTGTTGATTAGGGGTGGAGAGTTCTATAGATGTCTATTAGGTCTGCTTGGTGCAGAGATGAGTTCAATTCCTGGATATCCTTGTTAACTTTCTGTCTCGTTGATCTGTCTAATGTTGACAGCGGAGTGTTGAAGTCTCCCATTATTACTGTATGGGAATCTAAGTCTCTTTGTAAGTCTCTAAGGACTTGCTTTATGAATCTGGGTGCTCCTGTATTGGGTGCATCTATATTTAGGATAGTTAGCTCTTCCTGTTGAATTGATCCCTTTACCATTATGTAATGGCCTTCTTTGTCTCTTTTGATCTTTGATGGTTTAAAGTCTGTTTTATCAGAGACTAGGATTGCAACTCCTGCTTTTTTTGTTCTCCATTTGCTTGGTAGATCTTCCTCCATCCCTTTATTTTGAGCCTATGTATGCCTCTGCATTTGAGATAGGTCTCCTGAATACAGCAGACTGATGGGTCTTGACTCTTTATCCAGTTTGCCAGTCTGTGTCTTTTAATTGGAGCATTTAGTCCATTTACATTTAAGGTTAATATTGTTGTGTGTGAACTTGATCCTGCCATTATGATATTAACTGGTTATTTTGCTCGTTAGTTGATGCAGTTTCTTCCTAGCCTCGATGGTCTTTACATTTTGGCATGTTTTTGCAATGGCTGGTACTGGTTGTTCCTTTCCATGTTTAGGGCTTCCTTCAGGGTCTCTTGTAAGGCAGGCCTGGTGGTGACAAAATCTCTAAGCATTTGCTTATCTGTAAAGGATTTTATTTCTCCTTCACTTATGAAACTTAGTTTGGCTGGATATGAAATTCTGGGTTTAAAATTATTTTCTTTAAGAACGTTGAATATTGGCCCCCACTCTCTTCTGGCTTGTAGAGTTTCTGCCGAGAGATCTGCTGTTAGTCTGATGGGCTTCCCTTTGTGGGTAACCCGACCTTTCTCTCTGGCTGCCCTTAAGATTTTTTCCTTCTTTTCAACTTTGGTGAATCTGGCAATTATGTGTCTTGGAGTTGCTCTTCTCGAGGAGTATCTTTGTGGTGTTCTCTGTATTTCCTGAATTTGAATGTTGGCCTGCCCTACTAGGTTGGGGAAGTTCTCCTGGATGATATCCTGAAGAGTGTTTTCCAACTTGGTTCCATTTTCCCCCTCACTTTCAGGCACCCCAATCAGACCTAGATTTGGTCTTTTTACATAATCCCATACTTCTTGCAGGCTTTGTTCATTTCTTTTTCTTCTTTTTTCTTTTGGTTTCTCTTCTCGCTTCATTTCATTCATTTGATCCTCAATCGCTGATACTCTTTCTTCCAGTTGATCGAGTCGGTTACTGAAGCTTGTGCATTTGTCACGTATTTCTCGTGTCATGGTTTTCATCTCTGTCATTTCGTTTATGACCTTCTCTGCATTAATTAGTCTAGCTGTCAATTCTTCCACTCTTTTTTCAAGATTTTTAGTTTCTTTGTGCTGGGTACGTAATTCCTCCTTTAGCTCTGAGAATTTTGATGGACTGAAGCCTTCTTCTCTCATCTCGTCAAAGTCATTCTCTGACCAGCTTCGATCCGTTGCTGGCGATGGGCTGCACTCCTTTGCAGGGGGAGATACGCTCTTATTTTTTGAATTTCCAGCTTTTCTGCCCTGCTTTTTCCCCATCTTTGTGGTTTTATCTGTCTCTGGTCTTTGATGATGGTGACGTACTGATGGGGTTTTGGTATAGGTGTCCTTCCTGTTTGATAGTTTTCCTTCTAACAGTCAGGCCCCTCAGCTGTAGGTCTGTTGGAGATTGCTTGAGGTCCACTCCAGACCCTGTTTGCCTGGGTATCAGCAGCAGAGGTTGCAGAAGATAGAATATTGCTGAACAGTGAGTGTACCTGTCTGATTCTTACTTTGGAAGCTTCCTCTCAGGGGTGTACTCCACCCTGTGAGGTGTGGGGTGTCAGACTGCCCCTAGTGGGGGATGTCTCCCAGTGAGGCTACTCAGGGGTCAGTGACCCACTTGAGCGGGCAGTGTGTCCGTTCTCAGATCTCAACCTCCGTGTTGGGAGATCCACTACTCTCTTTAAAGCTGTCAGACAGAGTCGTTCGCATCTGCTCAGGCCTCTGTTGCTTCCCCTGTTGTTTTTTTAGCTGAGCCCTGCCCCCAGAGGTGGAGTCTATAGAGACAGGCAGGTTTCCTTGAGCTGCTGTGAGCTCCACCCAGTTCCAGCTTCCCAGTGGTTTAACTACTTAAGCCTCAGCAATGGCGGGCGCCCCTCCCCCAGCCTCGCTGCTGCCTCACGGTTAGATCGCAACTGACCAGCACCGATTGTCCGGCACTCCCTAGTGAGATGACCCCAGTACCTCAGTTGAAGATGTAGAAATCACCGGTCTTCTGTGTCGCTCGCGCTGGGAGTTGGAGACTGGAGCTGTTCCTATTCGGCCATCTTGCGCCGCCCTTTTTGTAGCTATTCTTAATGAATTTGCTTTATTTCTTTTTCAGCTAGTTCACTAATGGTGTATAAAAATATTACTGATTTTTATACATTTATTTTGCATTCTGCAACCTTACTAAATTTATTTACCAGTGCTAAAAGGTTTAGATTGAAATTTTCATGATTTTCTGTACATGAGATCATGTCATCTGCAAAGAGGAACAATTTGGCTTCCTCTTTCCCAATCTGAATTCCTTTTAATTCTTTCTCTTGCCAATTGCTCTGGGTAGGAATTCCAGTACTATGTTGAATAAGAGTAGTAAGTGGACAATCTTGCCTTATTTTAGTTCATAGATAGAAGACTTTGAGTTTTTCTGTGTTCAGTATAATGTTAGCTGTGAGTTTGTTATACACAGCCTTTATTGTGTTCAGGTATGGTTAATCTATTTCTAATTTGTTGAGAGTACTTTTTAAAATCATTAATTGATGTTAAATTTTATCAAGTGCTTTTTCAGCATCTAGTGAAATGATCATATGGTTTTTATCTTTCATTAATTTGTGGTGATGTATCACATTTATTGATTTGCTTATGTTGAACCATCTTTACATCCCTGAGGTAAATCCCAATTAATATTGTTGTCTTATCTTTTTGATGTATCATTTGATTTGGTTGGCTAGTATTTTGTTGAGAATGTTTACATCCATGTTCATCAGATATATTGGCCTATAGTTTCCTTTTGTTTTTTGTTTTGTCTTTATCTGATGTGGGTATCAGTGTAATTTTTGCCTTATAGAAGGAATCAGGAATTTCCTTTTGTTTTGTTTTTTGTATTATTTAGAGATGAATTGATGTTAGTTTTTCTTTAAAGTTTGGTAGAATTCATCAGGAAGGCCACACAGTGCTGAGATATTCTTTGTAAAAAGACTTTTTATTATTGACTCAATCACATTACTTATTATTGTCCTATTCAGGATTTGTGTTTCTTCCATGTTCAATCTTGATTTTTATATGTGTCCAGGAATTTAGTTGTATTCTTTAAATTTTCCATTTTGGTGGTTTATAGTTGCTCAAAGCAGTAACGATCTTTTGTATTTCTGTAGTATCAGCTGTGATGTTTCTTTTTTCATTTCTATTTGTATGTATGTAAAGAGTCATCTCTTTTTTATTCTTAGTGTAGCTAGCCAAGATAAATCCCAATGGTTATTATTGCATTATCTTTTTGATGTATTGTTTGGTTCAGTTTGCTAGTATTTTTTGTTTAGTGCCATGTGAAATTGATCTTTTCAAGAACTTTTTGTACCATCAATCCTTTCTACTTTTTGTCTATATTTTGTTTAGTTATGGCCTGATTTTTATTCTTTTTTTCTCCTAATTTGGGGATTTTTTTTTTTTTACTTTTCTAATTCTTTGAGGAACATCATTTATTAGTCTTTTCATATAAAATAATTATACGTTTCTGAGGTAAGCATTTATTGCTATAAATTTCTATCTAAGCACTGCTTTTGGTGTATCCCTAGTTCTCTGGGTGTTGTGTTTCCATTCTCATTTGTTTCAAAAAGTGTTTTTATTTCTTCATTGACTCATTGGGGGTTCAGGAGCCATGTTGTTTAATTTTTATGTACTTGTATGCTTTCCAAAGTTCTGTGGTTATTGATTTCTCATCTTATTCCATTGTGACTTGAAAAGATAGTTGGTATTATTTCAATTTAAAAAAAATTATTGAGACTTCTTTTGTGGTCTAACATGTGGTCTGTCTTGGAGAATGTTTCATGTACTGATGAGAAAATGTGTATTCTCTGACTGATGGATGGAATGTTCTTTGAATATCTGTTAGTTCCGTTTTTTCTATAGTGCAGACTAAGTAGAAAGTTTCTGTGTTAATTTTCTGTCTAGATAATTTATCTGATATTGAAGATGAGGTGTTGAAGTCCTCAACTACCACTATATTGGGTTCTATCTCACTCTGTAGCTCTAATAATTGCTTTATATATCTGGTGTTGGTCATATATATATTTATAGTTGTTATATCCTCTTTTTGAATCAATTCCTTTGTCATTATATAATAAGCTTCTTTTTTATGTTTACTGATGTAAAGTCTTTTTTGCTTGATATAAGTACTCTTATATGCTTTTGGTTTCCATTTGCATAAAATGTTTCTTTCCATCCCTTCACTTTACATTTATTTGTGTCTTTATGGGTGAATTGAGTTTCTTGTAGGCGACATATAGTTGGGATTGTTTTCTTTTGGGGTCCATTCAGTCAATCTATATCTTTTGTTGTTGTTTTTATTTTGTTTTTATTTCATAATCATAAACTTAACTCAACTTTGCAATCCAGCTAGGCATGGAAAGGAACAAGGAAAATATGGAACCCAAAGGGAACTGCAGGGAGAGCACAAAGATTCTAGGATACACAAGCAAATGGGGTGGAGGGGTGCACTCCTGAGCTACAGAAGGAATGGTCTGGTGGCTAAGATAAAACACAAGTCAAACTTATTAGAGTTGTCCACAGTCAGCAATGGTGATCTTTCTGGTCTTGCCACTCCTGGACTCAGAGGGCTCTATGGCCTCCACAATATTCATGCCTTCTTTTGCCTTGCCAAAGATCACATGCTTGCCATCCAACCACTCAGTCTTGGCAGTACAAATGAAAAACTGGGAACCATTTGTGTTGGGTCCAGCATTTGTTATGGACAAGATGCCAGGACCTGTATGCTTTCAGATGAAATTCTTATCATCAAATTTCTCCCAGTAGGTGGACTTGCTGCCAGTGCCATTATGGCCTGTGAAGTCACCACCCTGACACATAAATCCTGGAATAATTCTGTGAAAGCAGGAGCCCTTATAACCAAATCCTTTCTCTCCAGTGCTCAGAGCATGAAAGTTTTCTGCTGTCTTTGGAACTTTGTCTGCAAACAGCTCAAAGGAGACTCGGCCCAAGAGCTCACTGTCAACGGCGATGTTGAACAACACAGTGGGGTTGACCATGGCTGATTGTACAGGGCTCCTGGTGGCGGCAGCGTCTGTAAAAAAGGCAATCTATATCTATCAATTAAGGAATTTAAACCATTTATTCTTAAGTGCTTTTGATAGGTGAGGACTTACTCCTGCCATTTTTTAAATCGTTTTGTGATCAATTTGTATATTTTTTGTAATTTTCTTCCCTTTTTATTGTTAACTTTTATGACTTTGTGGTCATAATTGCAGTGTTGTTTTTGCATAATTGTTTTTGCAGTGATAATTTTGTATTCTTTTTGTTTCCTGATTTGTGTCAGCACTATCAGTGAGTTTTACGCTTTCTTTTATGACAGTAGATATTGTTCTGCTTCCACATGTAGGACTCCTTAAGCAATTTTTTTTTTTTTTTGAGGTGGAGTCTCATTCTGTCACCTATGCTGGAGTGCAGTGGCATGATCTCGGCTTACTGCAACCTCTGCCTCCTGGATTCAAGTAGTTCTTCTGTCTCAGCCCCCTAAGTAGCTGGGATTACAGGTGCACACCCCTCGCCTGGCTAATTTTTATATTTTTAGTAGAGATAGGATTTCACCACTTTGGCCAGGCTGGTCTCGAACTCTTGGCCTCAGGTGATCCACTAGCCTCAGCCTCCCAAAGTGCTAGGATTACAGACGTGAGCCACCGGGCCCGGCCAAGCATTTCTTATAGTGCTGATTTAGTGTTAATAAATTCTCTCAGTTTTTGCTTATCCAGAAAAAATTTTATTTCTCCTTCATTTTTGAAGGATAGATTTGCTGGGTATAGCACATTTTTTTGTTATTGTTATAGTTTTTTAGTCCATTGAATATATATATATATATATATATATATATATAGTGTGTGTGTGTGTGTGTGTGTGTGTGTGTTTGGTACAATGAATATATCATCCCATTCTTGCCTGCCCTGTAAGGTTTCTACAGAGAAATCTGTTGTCATTCTGATGAGGATTCCCTTATATGAGACTAGAAACTTTTCTCTTGGTGTTTTTAGAATTCCCTCTTTCACTTTTGATAGTTTGAATCTAATGTGCCTTGAAGACGACTTTTTGGATTGAACATATGTATTAGTCCTTGGGCTTCCTGTATCTGGATGTCTATATCTGTTGCAAGACTTGGGAATTTTTCAGCAATTACTTCATTAAATAGATTTTCCTTGCTTTCTCTCATCTATCCTCCTTCTGGAATTTCCAAAATGGCAAACTGTTTTTTTTGTTTGTTTGTTTTTGTTTGTTTGTTTTTTGAGATGGAGTCTTACTCTGTTGCCCAGGCTGGAGTGCAGTGGAGTGATCTTGACTCACTGCAACCTCTGCCTCTGGGGTTCAAGTGATTCTCCAGCTTCAGCCTCCTGAGTAGCTGGGATTACAGGTGTTCACCACCACGCCCAACTAATTTTTGTATTTTTAGTAGAGACGGGGTGTTACCATGTTGGTCAGGCTGGCCTCGAACTCCTGACATTTTGATCCACCTGCCGTGGCCTCCCAAAGTGCTGGGATTACAGGTGTGAGCCACCACACCCGGCTGAAACTGTTTTATTTAGTACAGTTCCACATGTCCTGTAGCCTTTCTTTATTTTTAGTATTGTTTTGTGTTTTTGTTATCTAAGTAAATTACTTTAAAAGACCTGTGTCAATTCAGAAATTATTTCTTCTGCTTGATTTAGTCTATTGTTAATGCTCTAGATTGTATATTTTTTTAATCTCATTCCTTGAGTTCTTCAGTTCCAGGATTTCTGTTTGGCTCTTTTTATGGTGTCTATCTCTTTGTCGAATTTCTCATTCAGATCATGAATTGTTTTTCTTATTTCTTTTTATTGCTTACCTGTATTGTCTTGCATCTCACTGAGTTTCCGTAAAATCATTATTTTGAATAATTTTTCAGGCATTTCATAGATATTTTTCCCTTGAAACCTTTTATTGAAGAATTGCGTTCCTTTGGAAGTGTCATGTTTTCTTACTTTTTTTGTTTATTTTGTTCTTACATTGATATCTACACATTTGGTTAGCAGTCAATTAATTTTCATAGAAAAATACTTTTTCCTTTAGATGACTCTATAGTTTTGATTGAGTAGGGTGCTTAGGCTTTGACTGGGTAGGCACAGTGGTATAATGTTCATATAATTTATATGGCTGTATTCAACATCAGTAGAGTCTGGACATTTCTCAACTGCGTAGGCTGTGGTTGTTAGTGGAGGTTGTGGTAGGGCAGGCAGGATGTTCCTTGTGACCCTGGGTAGCACGTGTGAGTACCAGTCGTGGTGCCAGGGGCCAGGCATGCTAGTCTTCAAACCCCTGGGCAGCATACATGGGAGCTGGTGGTGACAGATGGGGGTGAGTGTGGGTTTGTACCAATGACTGTTGACTATTTCTAGTTTCAAACACTATGCGGCACAGGAAAAATGTGCTTAGAGCATTGTGTTGTGTTGTGGATAGATTAACCACATGCATTGAAGTAAGTATCCAGATAAATTTCAGGAACAAAATGGAGATGTGAAAAATTGTAGGTTATATTTGTCAAAAAGGATTACCTAAATGTTAATAATACCACAAAAATAGCAGAATTTCATTATGTACCACAGCATTTATGTTGACTGCAATCTAAGAAATGGCCTTTTTCTGGCTGGGCGCAGTAGCTCATACGTGTAATCCCAGCATTTTGGAAGGCTGAGGCGGGTGGATCACCTGAGGTCAGGAGTTCAAGATCAGCCAAGCTAACATGGTGAAACCTGATCTCAACTAAAAATACAAAAAATTATCTGAGCATGTTGGCGGGCACCTGCAATCCAGGTACTTCGGTAGGCTGAGGCAGGAGAATCACTTGAACCTGGGAGGTAGAGGTTGCAGTGGGCCGAGATTGCACTATTGCATTCCAGCTTGGGTGACAAGAGTGAAACTCCGGCTAAAAAAAAAAAAAGAATTTTTTTTTTTTTTTTTTTTTTTTTTGCCTTTAGGAAACTTACCATTGGTTGTAGAGCTGGGTAGGAACAATATTCAATGATAGTAGTATGTGATAAATAAAGAAAAAGACTTCCTGCCTCCCAGAATAATATTTATCTAAAATTTAAATAATCATTTAATTTGAGAAACATGATGAATTTATTATTTGTTAGAGCAAACTTCACTCAACCAAGAAACTGAAATTGTTAAAAAAAAAAAGAACGAAACTGAAATTGTTATATAAATCATTATACCAATATGATTTTAAGTTCCTCCAAATAGAAATAAGTAGGCAAAAAGGATTTTATGAGCCAGGATTAGTTTATTAGTCTGTCGGTAATGAAAGATGCCAATATATGTACTGTTTCAGTAAGAAACATTCATTTCTTGGTCATTCTACATGAATAGCATTTGTTAAGGTGTGAAGATTGCCATGCTCCTCAGCGTCAGTAAGGGACCCATGTTACGGAGTCTTCATCAGTTTTTAGTGGCGTCATCTGGCAGATGCAGTCAAAAAAAGAATAAGATAGATAACAGGGCACAAAAGTATGTGCAGGACATATAAAATCATTCAGTGCTACATTTTAATTAATTGTGTAAAAATGAACAAACTTCCATTGGTCTATATATCTACAGAACAGAGGCCTCAGAAGTAGTGTCACACATCTACAACCATCTGATATTTGACAAACCTGACAAAAGCAATGGGGAAAGGATTATCTGTTTAGTACATGGTGTTGGGAAAACTGGCTAGCTATATGCAGAAAACTGAAACTGGACCCCTTCCTTATACCTTATACAAAATTTAACTCAAGATGAATTAAAGACTTAAACAGAAGACCTAAAACAATTAAAATCCTAGAAGAAAATCTAATACCATTCAGGACATAAGCATGAGCAAAGATTTCATGACTAAAACACCAAAAGCAATGGCAACAAAAGCCATAACTGACAAATGGGATCTAATTAAACAAAAGAGTTTCTGCACAGCAAAAGTAACTAACATCAGAGTGAACAGGCAACCTACAGAATGAGAGAACATTTTTGCAATCTATCCATCTGACAAAGGACTAATATTCAGAATCTACAAGAAACTTCAACAAATTTACAAGAAAAAAACAACCCCATCAAACAGTGAGTGAAGGATATGGACACTTTTTTTTTTTGAGACAGAATTTTGTTCTTGTTGCCCAGGCTGGAGTGCAGTGGTGCGATCTTGGCTCACTGCAACCTCCACCTCCCAGGTTCAAGCAATTCTCCTGTCTCAGCCTCCCAAGTGGCTGGGATTACAGGCATGCGCCATCATGCCTAGCTAGTTTTGTATTTTTAGTAGAGATGGAGTTTCTCCATGTTGGTTAGGCTGGTTTCGAACTCCCAACCTCAGGTGATCCACCCACCTCGGCCTCCCAAAGTATTGGGATATAGGCATGAGCTACCACGCCCGGCCATGAACAGACACTTCTTAAAAGAAGATATTTATGCGGCCAACAAATACTTGAAAAAAAAACTCATCATCACTGGTCATTGGAGAAATGCAAATCAAAACCACAATGATATCTCACTCCAGTTAGAATGGTGATCATTAAAAAGTCAGGAAACAACAGATGCTGGAGATAATGTGGAGAAATAGGAACACTTTTACACTGTTGGTGGGAGTGTAAATTGGTTTGGCCATTGTGGAAGATAGTGTGGCGATTCCTCAAGGATCTAGAACTAGAAATACCATTTGGCCCAGCAATCCCATTACTGGGTATATACTCAAAGGATTATAAATCATTCTACTGTAAAGACACATGAACATGTATGTTTATTGCAGCATTATTCACAATAGCAAAGACTTGGAACCAACCCAAATGTCCATCAGTGATAGACTGGATAAAGAAAATGTGGCACATATACATCATGGAATACTATGCAGCTACGAAAAAGGATGAGTTCATGTCTTTTTCAGGGACATGGATAAAGCTGGAAACCATCATTCTCAGCAAACTAACACAGGAACAAAAAACCAAACACTGCATGTTCTCACTCATAAGTGGGAGTTGAACAATGAGAACACATGGACACAGGGAGGGGAACATCACACACCAGGGCCTTCAGGGGTTGGGGGACTAGGGAAGGGATAACATTAGGAGAAATATCTGATGTAGATGACAGGTTAATGGGTGCAGCAAACCACCATGGCACGTGTATACCTATGTAACAAACCTGCACGTTCTGCACATGTATCCCAGAACTTAAAGTGTGTGTGTATGTGTGTGTGTGTGTATATATATATGGACATACTTTTCTTCAAATAAGTAAGGAAAGGTGGAAAAATTATGGAGACTTGAGTATAACTTAGCAAAAGAGAGTTGAACAGCACAGTCTTTTAACTTCTGTGTTCTCACCTGCCTCCTAATTGCTGTAACATGATACCAACAATTTTATCTCTATTAGGTAAAATTGGTTTTACCTCTATTAGGCTCCGGGATTCTTCTTCACCTGAACAGTCTAGATTAGGAGCAAAATGTGGTAATTAATTGATGAACTCTTAAGATTCAATGACATATTGAGAAAATTTTTCAGTAGGCTCATACTAAAAATCCATTTATTTATTTATTTGAGACGGAGTCTCACTCTGTTGCCCAGGCTGTGGTGTCTCACACTGTTGCCCAGTGCAGTGGTGTGATCTTGGCTCACTGCAATCTCTGCCTCCCAGGTTCAAGTGACTCTGCTGCCTCAGCCTCCGGAATAGCTGGGACTACAGGCCTGCGCCACCATGCCCAGCAAATTTTTGTGTTTTTAGTAGAGATAGGGTTTCACCATGTTGGCCAGGCTGGTCTCTAACTCCTGGCCTCAAGTGATCTGACTGCCTCAGCCTCCCAAAGTGCTGGGATTACAGGCCTGAGCTACCACGCCTGGCAAAATCCTTTTATTTATAAAAATAATTTTATTTTTTCCATTCAGAATGACAGCTGCTAATCATACAAGAGGGGTCCAGGGAAGTGCTGAAAAGAGAAAGGCATGGTCCCTGACAAAGCCTCCACTCCTGGGGCCTGGGCCCACAGACCTAGGTGAGGACAGGAATTTCTGTTTTTGTGTCCACATGTTGCATTTTCCAAGACCACCCTGGCCTGTCGCACCCCCATCCTGTGCCTGTAGCGGGAAGAAACACAAGCAACTGGGCGTCAACAGTAGCATATTGCTAGAAGAACACACCAACAGGCACCAGCACATGGTGGAAGGCCAGCGACCAACGGAAGGATGCAGAGATTGGTCAGGGCTGTCAGAGGAGAGCCTGGCTGCTGGGCGGCCCAACTTCAGGGGAAATCCACCTTCCTATTCCATCTGCCTTCTGGCCTCTTCATCCACCTCGCTGAGAGCTACTACCACTCAATAAAAAACCTTGCACTTGTTCTCCAAGCCCATATGTGATCCAATTTTTCTGATACATTAAGGCAAGAACTTGGGATACAGAAAGCCCTCTGTCCTTGCAATAAGGCAGAGGGTCTGAGCAGATAAACACAAGCCACCTGCAGACAGCAAAAAGGAAAACTCCTCCAACACTGTTATATTTTTCTAAGTGTCTATTACCCTGAATATTCTGACTGCTTTTGTCACTTTCTAGTGCCTTCAGGTTTACTTGATTTTCACATTTTGTCCGAGGTTTCTAATGTTGATCTATGGGTGAGGACATGCAGTTTTGTTAGAAAGAGGACAGTGTGTGCATGTGCCTTTACGGTAGCATGATTTATAATCCTTTGGGCACATACCCAGTAATGGGATCGCTGGGTCAAATGTGGCACATATACACCATGGAATACTATGCAGCCATAAAAAAGGATGAGTTCATGTCCTTTGCAGGGACATGGATGAAGCTGGAAACTGTCATTCTCAGCAAACTATCACAAGGACAGAAAACCAAATACCGCATATTCTCACTCATAGGTGGGAACTAAACAAAAGAACACTTGGACACAGAGCGGGGAACATCACACACTGAGGTCTGTGGTGGGGTGGGGGGCTGGAGGAGGGATAGCATTAGGAGAAATACCTAATGTAAATGACGAGTTAATGGGTGCAGGAAACCAACAGGGCACATGTATACATATGTAACAAACCTGCACATTGTGCACGTTTACCCTAGAACTTAAAGTATATAAAAAAAAAGAGTACAGTGTAACACATCAACGGGGACCCACAGGAGCTGTAAACACTCACCCCTAGAGGCTGCTGTGGGGTTGGAGCCCCACAACCTGCCCATCTATATTCTCCCCTAGAGGTTTGAGCAGCGGGGCACTGAAGCGAGCCACTCCCCATCACATGCCCTGTGAGGGGGACAAGGGAACTTTTCTCATTTCACTAATAACTCATTTTGTCAGCCCAAATTTGCAGAGCTTTATAACTGAGTGTTTTCCCCATCAGATTGCATTTCAAGATGCTAGGTGCCAAGTTGTTCCGAATCATTATTCTACATGATTAGAGCTTAGGTATAAGATAACTTTAACTAATAATTATAGAATTGTGTGGAAATTCTAAGTACTCAGGTAGAGTACTGTATATTCTAAGCTGTAGAATGTATAACTGTAATTCATATTCTTTTAATTCAAATATTCTTGCTGTAGTAAACTGCACTAAGAATAAAACTGTAGTGACTGAGTGCCTAGCTGGTACAGACCCCAGAACATACTGAAACATTACCATGCCCAGGGTTTATTGTTTTGTAAGCTCTTGTTCTGGATTCTGTATAATCCTCTGAAGCTTTTTTTTCCCCCCCAGGTAGTTAATTTGATTGAAATTAAATTCTTAATTTTTCCCTGCTACATACAGCAGCTGAAATCTTTTTATAGTTCCTATAGCCTATTCTGGGCTGCTTCACATCTGTCTCAAACATGTGTACTTTAGAGACTTGATCAGAGTTTATACATACAATTTGGTATTTATTCCTCTACATCTCTTCTTTACAGGTACTTTACCATCATTTTCTAGTTGCTATGTCAGGCACAAATCATTCTTGCTTTTCTTTTTTTTTTTGAAACGGAGTCTCACTCTGTCGCCCAGGCAGAAGTGCAGCGGCACGATCTCAGCTCACTGCAACCTCCGGCTTCTGGGTTCAAGCGATTCTCCTGTCTCAGCCTCCTGACTAGCTGGGACTATAAGAGCCCACCACCATGCCCAGTTAATTTCTGTGTTTTTATTAGAGACAGGGTTTCACCATATTGGCCTGGCTGGTCTTGAAATCCTGACCTTGTGATCTGCCCACCTCAGCCTCCCAAAGTGCTGGGATTAGAAGCATGAGCCACTGTGTCTGGCTCATTTTTGTTTTTCGAAACAAGTATGTGTATTGTTAACTGAGTTTTTAGTATTCTACCCAGTAACAACTGAGGTCTGCCTTCATGTGAAAAGCCATAGAAACAGGAAACTCCCCCAATACTGTTGCCTTTTTCTAAATGTCTATTACCCTGAATATTCTGATTGCTTGTCACTTTCGAGTGCCTTCAGGTTTACTTGATTTTTACATTTTGTTCAAGGTTTCTAACGTTGGATCTGTGGGTGACGGCATGCAGTTTTATTAGAATATATACCTTCATTAATGGAAATAGAACCTCAGTTTTGCTCACTCTAGACAATCTTTAACTGTATGTTAAATTGCTCGATTTTAGGCTTTCTTTCGCTACCAAACTGCCGGAGTTTTTTTTCAGTTGTGGTTGTAACATTTTGCACTGCCACATAATTCAGAAAGAAAATAATGGTGATGTTGGAGTCTGGTGGTTAATACAAATATATTATTAAGATTAGATATATGTTTAGGCATATTATGAGATGTAATTTATGTATCTTATTGATACTGAAGAGGATCAAGGAGCTCAGAACATGATGGTTACCTTGACAAGTATAGCATCAAGTAGGAGGATTGGTTGCAATGTCCAAAGAAAAACATCAAAGAGATCTCTTTTCCAGAGAGCTTTCCTCTGCCCAATGCTTATTCCATCCCATCCTTCCAACACATCCTATAAACATTATTTTACTTTTCTCTCTCTTTTAATCTTAGAACTGGCTCTTCAACAGGACAACTTCTCTTTAGCCCCTAAGTGTTGCGGGAAGTCAGGGACCCTGAACGGAGGGACCGGCTGAAGCCATGGCAGAAGAACACAAATTGTGAAGATTTCATGGACATTCATTAGTTCCCCAAATTAATACTTTTACAATTTCTTATGCCTGTCTTTATGGCAATCTCTAAACATAAATTGTGAAGATTTCATGGACACTTATCACTTCCCCAATCAATACCCTTGTGATTTCCTATGCCTGTCTTTACTTTAATCTCTTAATCCCGTCATCTTCTTCGGAAGCTGAGGAGGATGAATGTCGCCTCAGGACCCTGTGATGATTGTGTCAACTGCACAAATTGTTTGTGGAGCATGTGTGTTTGAACAATATGAAATCTGGGCATCTTGAGAAAAGAACAGGTTAACAGCGATGTTCAGGGAACAAGGGAGGTAACTTTGAAGTGGCCGCCAGTGAGCCAGACAGAACAGAGCCATATTTCTCCTTTTTCAAGAGCAAATAGGAGAAATATCGCTGAATTCTTTTTCTCAGCAAGGAACATCCCTGAGAGAGAGAATGCGCCCATAGGGTAGGCCTATGAACAGCCCCCTCAAAGCGTGCTGTCTTTTATGGTCGAAGCCATGAAATAAGACCCGGTCTCCTGTAGTATTTCCAGACTTATTAGGATGAGGAAATTCCCGCCTAATAAATTTTGGTCAGACAGGTTGTCTGCTCTCAAACCCTGTTTCCTGATAAGATGTTATCAACGACAATGCGTGCCCAAAACTTCATTAGCAATTTTAACTTCGCCTCATCTGGTGGTCCTGTGATCTCACCCTGCCTCCACTTGCTTTGTGATATTGTATTACCTTGTGAAGTATGTGATCTCTGTGACCCACACTCTATTCGTGCATTCCCTCCCCTTTTGTAAATCGCTAATAAAAACTTGCTGGTTTTACCACTCGGAGAACATCATGGATCCTGCCGACATGTGATGTCTCCCCCAGACACCCAGCTTTAAATTTCTCTCTCTTGTGCTCTTTCCCTTTATTTCTCAAACCAGCCGAGACACTTGGGACATAGAAAAGAACCCACGTTAAACATCGGGAGCGGTTTCTCCTTGATACCTCTGCCCAACCCTTATTCCATTCCATCCCTCCAACACATCCTATAAACATTATTTTACTTTTCTCTCTCTTTTAATCTTAGAGCTGGCTCTTCATCAGGACACCTTCTCTTTAGCCCCTAAGAACTCTCATTCTTTCTGCTTCTTCGTATTTGTCCTCCCACTGGTTTCTGCTTGAGGCCTGGTCCCATTCTTTACTCAGTGTCCTGCAGAACAGTCTTCAAGCAATCCCTGTTTTTTTTTTTTTACAAACTCTTCTTTTCTTTCGCTTCTCCCCAAATTGTACCAAAATCCCAACCAGATATGCCTAATTAATGGCCCAGCATAGATCTGATGTCTTAGAACAGAAGACGACATAGTTGTTACTCAGAGGTTCAGAAGTGATGGGGAAGGAACATCCTAGAACTGATACATAGGCAGAGAAAATCCACAGTTGATGTCCATTAGCCTTTTTGAGCACAGGTTGCCTTCTCCAGTCTTTTACTGAGAAGACGGAGTATAGCTCAGAGCAATTCATAAGCTTCACATTCTTTTCAGCTGAGAGATTCATTACTAGGGCCAGGAACATCTGTTTAAAAAAAAATCCTTCAGTGTGCAGATCTTTTCTGTTGTATATACAAATTCAGGTCTTTATTGTTGTGTAACTGGGTACTTCATCCTGAGCTGTGGGACTTGGCTTTTCAGGAAATGAAAAGGCATTAATGTCCCTGGAGAGTCACTTGTCAACAATTCAAGGTAGTTCAGACTGTTCCCAGTGAGTGAAAGCCTCAATCTTCATAGCATTGGGTGGCAGGAAGGCAGAGGTCAAAAGGAAAATTTACAGCATCAACCTCCTCAGTTTCCCTGGATGGTGCTGAGGTAGAGGCGTGTGCACACACATACACAGTTACTGAAAATATTCACCTTGGAATCCCTTCTCTGACTAAAGTTACCATAAAGATAGAGACCTTAAAACTTCTGTGACCAAGCAGGGTCAAGAGCAGAGACTATTTGATGAGGCAGCCCATTAAAACAAAACAAAACACTTCAGCTCAAAACTTGGGAAACAGTTGGAAATAAAAATGCCAATAGACATAGGGATCCTACCATGCCCTTCATAAACATCTGCTGCAAAAATAATTCTCCTCACTGAACAAGGAGAACAAGTATTTTCTTGTCATTTATGAAAATTACCATGCCCTCTTACCCTAATGAAAAGAGTGAGGCTAACCTGGGCTCACAATTCACTTATCGATACCATTGTTGAGAAATGCCACATGCACTTCTGACTTTATCTGCATCACTGTGCAAAATACATTTTTACAACTTGGCAAACAGGAAAAATTTACAATGAAATTAGAGTACTCAGAAATACTTAATTTAAGACTAGGCAGCTATGAAGCTAAAAACAAATATTTTTTTCCCACTTATAAACACTTATTTTAAAACTTTCTACAAGAAAAATCTGTGATTTTTAATTTAATTATTTCTTAAAACAAAGTGAGAAAGATAAATTTGAAAATAAACTTACATATTGTTAAAAATTATTGATTTCAGTCACAGTGAAAGGGAACCAAAAATTAATAGACACCATAATGAGGCTGAGCATGGTGGTTCACACCTGTAATCCTAGCACTCTGGGAGGTAAAGTGGGCAGACCACTTGAGCCCAGAGGTTCAGGACCAGCCTGGGCAACAGTGAAACCCTGTCTCTACCGAACATACAAAAAATTACCAGGGCGTGGTGGTGTGTGCCTGTAGTCCCAGCTACTTGGGAGGCTGAGGTGGGAGGATGAACCCTGAAGGTGGAGGTTGCAGTGAGCCGAGATCGTGCCATTGCACTCCAGCTTGGGTGACAGAGACAAACCCTGTCTCCAAACAAACAAACGAACAAAACCCAATACCATGATGGATTACCACTATGTGCTAGAAATGAGTGAAGGTATTTAAAAAACTTTAATTTTCTAAAAACTACATCAGCTAATTTTATTATAATTATTTTTTACAATTAATAAACTCCCACATAATTCAGTTTGTTTGATAACGACTAATATGTAGCAGCACTAGAATTACAATAAAATACTAAATATATGTGTGTATTATATACAGAAGGCAGAACTGAAGTCATTTTGACAGTGGTATCTGAGATCTACAAAATGAGAATTTAGTAAACCCAATCCTAGTTTCCCTGAAGGCACAACCTGTGCCATGAGACATTAACAGAGTTTATGTTTTTCAGTAATTTGTAGAACAAATACTTATCAGATCAAGACACTTAGATAGATGCTTTATACTTCAGGAATTTATTTTTTCACAATGATCCAAAGTATTAGATGAAGGTTTTTTATTTTATTTTACTTTTAATTGACAAATAATAAATGTACATATTTATGTGGTATAGTGTGATGTTTTGAAACATGTATATATTGTGTAATAACCAAACCAGGGTAATTAGCATATCCATCAATATGTGTCATTTCTTTGTGTTGAGAACTTTCAAAATCCTCTCTTCTAGCTACTTCAAAACATATGCAAAATGTTATTGTTGACTCTAGTCACCCTACTATGAAATAAAACATTAGGACTTATTTAATGTGAAGTTTTTAATACAAAAATTATTTTAAGAAAATAAGCACAGGCTGGGTGCGGTAGCTCATGCCTGTAATCCCAGCACTTTGGGAGGCCGAGGCGGGTGGATCATCTGAGGTCAGGAGTTCTAGACGAGCCTAACCAATACAACATGGAGAAACCCTGTCTCTAGTAAAAATACAAATTTAGCCAGGGGTGGTGGTGGGTGCCTGTAATCCCAGCAACTTGGGAGGCTGAGTAGGAGAATTGCTTGAATCTGGGAGGTGGAGGTTGCAGTGAGCCTAGATCGCACCATTTCACTCCAGCCTGAGGAACAAGAGCAAAACTCCATCTCAAAAAAAAAAAAAAAAAGAAAGAAAGAAAAGAAAAGCAGCACAGCCATTTAAGTATGCTATTCACAGTTACACTGCTAGTATATGGAGAGACAGGAGTTGAACTCAGATCCTCTAGATACAAAACCTCTACACTTAGAGTATACCATTTATGATATTTTCTCTTTAACTCTTTCACAAATGGGGCATCAAGGGTAAACTGACACAGGACTAAGGACTCATTCATTGGTGAACAACTATCACACGATGATATAGAAAGGCTGTTGAAAAGCTTTTTCTCATCTTCTTAGTCAGTGTCAGAGGCAACTGGATGATAAATATTTGGCAGAAGTAATACCTAAATAGTGGTCTCATTTTATGAGGTATAAGTCAATTTTCCTTGGGAGTATGGAAAATGATGAAAGAAATTGCTATCAAATGTCAATAAAATATTGGGGAGAATATGGCACAAGATAATTATTACATTTTACTGATGAGTGCAGGACATTCAAATAGAAAGAAGGGAGACAGCAAGGAAAAGATGGTTAAAATGATGCAACTGAGTTCAGGTGTATGAGATGCACATGGACAAGAGGTGCTGTACAGAAGGGTCTGAGTGTGTAAGAAGGTTCAAGAGCTTGGTGAGCACAGAGTCATGGGGACTGTACATTTTCTAGGATTTAAATATGGAAATACAGGCTTAGAAAAAGAACACTGAGAAAACTTATAGATGAGAAATCCATGGTTTGTGATATTGAAGAATGAGACAGTGCAAGCCTCATAGTCTACGAAAACTCCAACACGATCAGGACAAATAATAACAGAGAGGGGCACAATGAAAGGAGCAAAAGGAGTATGTGAGGAACCATCCTGGAAAACACTATATTTAACTCCTTTCTGTAACCCTATAACCCAGTAGCCATATTTAGGCTGATAATTTTCATTTTGTTCAATATTATACATTGCATCGGGTTGGAAGCCAGCACATACCCCCAGGATCCAAGCACTTTTCTTGGACACATCTACCTCCCAGTAATGTTTCCCTGATGTGATACTTTGGGAGCCCAGGACGCCAGTACAATAAATGAAATTCTTGAGTGACTGAAATAATGTCCCTGGTGCCTGATACATTATCTGTGGGTTCGGAGAGCTCACTTGTCTCTTATCTTCAGCAATGACAGCATGTGAAATGTTGTTTGGAGCCAGTGTCACATCAACTGTAGAAAAATTAACAGGTCAGTTAAGGGATATAATGTAACTTTATTTGTGATATGAGAGAAATCTTGATAAAGACTTGAGAGAAAACGAGGAAACTTGTTCAGAAGTTACAAGGAGGGGTAAGTTATGTGTGTATTGGAAGGAGAATCATAAATCTTAAAACACGAGACCTAACAGAGAACATAAAATTTTAAAAGATAAAGATAATAATAATGATAAGCCACAGGGTGGCTGATGATAATGTGATTTCTCCTTACCCCAGTAGCGTCGGACATCTGTTAGCTCTGAAATTATAAAAATGCGTAATATTGAATACAAGCAAAGGAGTTAGCACTGAAATTCACTTTGTCTCCAGATTTGGAAAAGTATGCCCTATATTATTAGGGCAGTAAATTGCTGAATGATGGGATGAAGCAGCCACCTAGCCATTTCCCATTAAATATAATCCCATCAGCAGCAGACAATATCTATCCTCCCCTATACCCTCTATCCGTATTTGGAAACTGCACCCTCTTCCCCATTTAGCACCCTAACACCACATGAATTCCACAACCCTGTTGTTGATCCAGCTCTCCTCACCTCTAAACATGTCTAGCATTCCTTTCAGATCAGGAGCTCGAAACACTCTCCTTTGATTTTTGGGAAAAGTTTTTGGCTTCTTCAAGGTCATGTTCTCAATCCTAAGAGTTTAAAAAAAAAAAAAAAAAAAAAAATTATTCCAAACCTCTGACCTTGTGTCCCTGGAACACCCCTGACTTCCTATCATTTCAGCCCAATGATGCACTGAACTCTCTTCTTGGGGATCCTGAGAAGGGAGAGTGCACACTCTTGACCCTGGAGGTAAACAAAATATTCTCCTGTTTACCTTCCCACTTACTTTCTGTGAGAACGTGGGAAGAGTTTAACCTCTCGGAAGCACAGTGTCTTCCTTCTAAAATGAAATAATTAACCTCTCCCCGTCTACATTTTTAAACTCATATAACATTATAAAAAAAAAAAAGGATTTTAAAACAAAACAAAACAAAACTTTGGTGCCTTACAAAAGAAACCCTAACATTTAATGGGTGGACACATCATCGCTATGTATGTGAGTTCCCAGGGAGATGGTTAGAAAGTTAGGTTGCAGAACCTGGAGAACCTGGCTCCTGGGTATTTGAGACATATCAAGAGAGGAGTCCTGTTTGGAGAGGCCTAAGACCTTCAAAGCTATTCCCAGCAGGGAGGTACTCAGATAACAGCTAAGGTTTCAGATTTCTGGGAAAAATTACAAACACTTGGCAAATGAGATATTATGTGCACCAAACTATTACTGGCCTGAATTTCATGTGGTTAGAAAGAACTTGATACCACCACATAAGTGTGTGAGGTATGCAATTTTAGACACAAGAATAGCAACTTTTTATGCTCTTCTAAAGAATGCAACTGAGATGGATCAATTCTTTGTACCATGACCACATATTATCCAGGATATTATTTTGAAATATTATTCCACAAATAAACATCTGATTTTGGAAATCTAAATATAAATGAAGAAGGAACAGGTCTTTTTCCAGGAGGAAAATACAAACATGTGGGAATTGTCCCAATGGACAATTAGGGGTATGTGGCAGAAAAAGAAGATATGGCCCTTTCAAAATAAGTCAAGTACCTATTAAATACAGAAACAGAACTAGATGTAGGTAATAAAATGGTGATGGCACAGGGGTCTGATACTGCAACACCTTATCCCTGAAACCACTACTGACCCACACTGAGTCTCCACCACCCAAATTTTCTGCCATAGAATCTGGTCTATTCCTTTTTTTTTTCTTTAATTTTATTGATTTTTCTAAGACAGACTCTCACTTTGTCACCCAGACTGGAGTGCAGTGGCACAGTCTTGGCTCACTGCAACCTCTGCCTCCCAGATTCAAGCAATTCTCATGCCTCAGCCTCCCAAATAGCTGGGATTACAGACGTGTGCCACCACACCCCCCTAATTTTTGTTTTTTTTTTTTTTTTTGATAGAGACGGGGTTTTGTCATGTTGGCCAGGCTGGTCTCAAACTCCTGATCTGCCTGCCTTGGTGTCCCAAAGTGCTGGGATTATAGGCTTGAGTCACCACACCTGGCCAAATCTGGTCTATTCTTAATAGTTACAGAACATTCAAATGCTCATTTGTGACCAGAAATTTATGATAAAACAATATCAAAATTTTTCTGCCCTGGGAGATGTTTTATTCTAATTAAAACCAGGACAATTCTAATGGCTATAAATGTCTCCTCACTGCACAAAAGGACCATCTCTGTCCTCTCACACATACCTTTTTATGATGCCATCCACACCCTGGGAAGAAGAGAGAAAACATCAATTAAGAAATAAATAGTCTCTCCTCACTTAGAAAGTTTCATCACATTTCCCCCAGTCCCTAATGTGCTGAGAATGGAGATGGTGACAGTGTGAAAGACAAAAAAGCACAGATAAGACTCAGGGCAATCATCCCAGAAGACTCATGTGAGGTTTTCAAGTTCCCTTAAATGCAGAAATAGCTTTCATCCTTGTGGAAGAGGTTTCTGGTTTCTGCAGATGGGACATGTTTAGAAGGAAAAGAAGTGACTGCCAATTTGTTTTTCTCCAAATGTATATGGCTCTCCATGAAATGATTTAAATAATTAGTGCTTCTTTGATTTATTATTTTTTTTTTTCTGAGACAGAGTCTCGCTCTGTCTCCCAGGCTGGAGTGCAGTGGCCGGATCTCAGCTCACTGCAAGCTCCGCCTCCCGGGTTTAACGCCATTCTCCTGCCTCAGCCTCCTGAGTAGCTGGGACTACAGGCGCCCGCCACCTCGCCCGGCTAGTTTTTTTGTATTTTTTTAGTAGAGACGGAGTTTCACCGTGTTAGCCAGGATGGTCTCGAACTGACCTCGTGATCCTCCTGTCTCGGTCTCCCAAAGTGCTGGGATTACAGGCTTGAGCCACCGTGCCCAGCCGCTTCATTGATTTATTAAACAGATATACAGCCTATGCAACATGGCATGACCCCATCTCTACAAAAAATAAAAAAAAAATTAGCCAAGCATGGTGGCATGAGCCTGTAGTCCCAACTACTTGGGAAGCCAAGGTGGGAGAATTTCTTGAGCCCAGAAGTTTGATTGAGGCTGCATTGAGCTAGGATCACACTACTGCACTCCAGTCTGGGTTGCAGAGTAAGACCCCATTACTAAACAAAAACAAAATCACAAAAATAAACAACAAAGCTTATATATAAACTTATTCTGCAGGCATTATGTCACGTTTTGAAGAATCAAAGATGAATGAGTAATAGTGCTCAAGATGTTTATGTGGCTTTTGCTGAGGTTATAAGCAAACAAGTGTACGAAACAAGTATAGATATTTTCTTTTCTTTTCTTTCCTTCCTTCCTTCCCTCCCTCCCTCCCTCCCTCCCTCCCTCCCTCCTTCCTTCCTTCCTTCCTTCTTTTTTTCTTTCTTTCTTCTTTTTCTTTCTTTTTTTTTTTTTTTGAAGGAGTCTCACTTTGTTGCCCAGGCTGGAGAGCAGTGGCCTGATCTCAGCTCACTGCAACCTCCACCTCCTGGGTTCAAGCCATTCTCCTGCCTGAGCCTCCCGAGTAGCTGTGATTACTGGCGCCCACCACAATGCTTGGCTATTTTTTGTGTTTTTAGTAGAAACGGGGTTTCACCATGTTGGTCAGGCTGGTCTTGAACTCCTGACCTCAAGTGATCCACCTGCCTCGGCCTCCCAAAGTGCTGAGATTATAGGCATGAGCCACGGCACCCGGCCTACGTACTTCTTAAGGTTGCTCTCTTCATTTTAGACATGAACTGTAACTGACTTCATTTACTTCCTTAAGTTTGACACACATATGTGCAATTGATTTCCCATTCTCTACTTTTACCCAGGTTTGTCACTTAAATGCAGTTTAATGCATTCAGTAGTGAAGGAGCAACAAGGATCAACAACTAAGAATTTTTATTATATAACACCAACCATACTGTCTTCTCTCTTATACCACATTATCCATAATATTACTAATGTCTACTCAGTCATTGTCTTAAAAACTACATTCACTCTGAACTCTAGTCTCTACCAGGTCAGTTTGGCTTACATTCTATTTTTTCTTTTCTTTTTTTTGAGACAGGGTTTCACTCTTGTTTCCCAGGCTGAAGTGCAATGGTGCAATCTCGGCTCACCGCAACCTCTACCCTCTGGGTTCAAGCGATTCTCCTGCTTCAGCCTCCTGAGTAGCTGGGATTACAGGTGTGCGCCACCACGTCCAGCTAATTTTTGTATTCTTAGTAGAGATGGGGTTTCTCCATGTTGGTCGGGCTGGTGCCGAACTCCCAACCTCAGACAATCCGCCTGCCTCAGCCTCCCAAAGTGCTGGGATTACAGGCGTGAGCCACTGCACCCAGCTAGGCTACATTCTTAATGGTTTTAGGTCATCTACTCCTCTTTATCACAAATATTGTTCTGTTTTAACAGATATGTACCAATGAAATGTCTTTGGTCTCCTTTATGCCAGACATAACTTTTCCACATAGATTTTTTTTCAAGAACAAAGCCAATAGCTGGATCTACACATACAATCAAATAGTTTTGCTTTTTTGTATTAGTACTTTTATGTTATATGTAACATAAACCAAATAAAACTGGATTAAATGGTGAAAAGGATTTTGGGAAGGGCAATTACAACTTCAGTCATAGCTGAATTTTGAAACTCAAACCTTGTCATGAAGATCCGGTCTATGGGCCGGGCACAGTGACTCCCGCCTGTGATCCCAGAACTTTGGGAGGCTAAGGCGAGCAGATCACTTGAGGTCAGGAGATCAAGACCAGTCTGGCCAATCTGGTGAAATCCTGTCTCTTCAAAAAATACGCATGCCTATATAATCCCAGCTACTCGGGAGGCTGCAGCACAAGAATTGTTTGAACCCAGGAGGCGGAGGTTGCAGTTATCCAAGATCATGCCACTGCACTCCAGCTTGGGCAACAGAGTGAGACTCCATCTGAAAACAAAAAACAAAAATGTGCAATGTCCTTCTCCAAATTCTACTTATTCCTCTACATTGAGTTTATTCTCTGTACATGAAGGAAATGTAACTCTCCTGATACAAACCCCAGGAGAAAGGAGAACTTCTAAGTTTTAACATAAAAAACTTTTAAGCTTGTGTGGCATTTGTCTGCGTTGGATTAGGTGCCCATCTTTTTTTTTTTTTTTTTTTTTTGAGACAGAGTCTCACTCTGTCGCCCAGGCTGGAGTGCAGTGGCGCGATCTCGGCTCACTGCAAACTCTGCCTCCTAGGTTCACGCCATTCTCCTGTCTCAGCCTCCCGAGTAGCTGGGACTACAGGCTCCTGCCACCACGCCCAGCTAATTTTTTATTTTTATTTTTTTAGTAGAGACAAAGTTTCACCGTGTTAGCCAGGATGATCTCGATCTCCTGACCTGGTGATCCGCCCGACTCTGCCTCCCAAAGTGCTAGGATTACAGGCACGAGCCACCGTGCCAGCCCAGATGCCCATCTTAAAAGCACTAATGCACTGTGGCTGGAAACAACAGGAATTACATATATTAACTTAACTAGAAGTAAGTTATATGCAACCCTGGCCATGCTAAAGACACACACATATGGAAAGGATAAGTGAAACAATGTATCAGTGAGTAAATTGTAGCAGATTTTAAAACAGCCTTAACTTTGAATTAATTTGGGCAATCTCACTAACCCAAGCACAGATTCATCAGGAGAGGACAGAAGCCTTACTGCCTTGAGGGGATTGAATATAACTTCTATTCGAGATTAGAGGCAAACCAAAGATACATGGACATACAGGGCAAAGCTAGGATGCCAAACTTAAAATTTATATTTGAGTTTTCTTTAAACACAGCAGAGACAGTAGCAACCATAGGGAAGTAACTAAATGAAGATACAGGAACACTTCTTGCTGGGTAGAGACTGGAGGATGGGAAGTCTCAGAAACTACAAAGTAACAAAACTGTACATTTTGACCAGCTGCAGTGGATCATTCCTGTAATCCCAGGACTTTGGGAGGCTGAGGCAAGTGGCTTGAAACCAGCCTGGGCAACATGGTGAAATCCCATCTCTACAAAAAATACAAAAATTAGGTGAGCATGGTAGTGTGGAGCTGTGGTCGCAGCTACTCTGGGGACTGAGGTGAGGGGATTGCTTGAGTTCAGGAGGTCAAGGCTATAGTGAGTCAAGATCGCACTACTACATACTAGCATGGGCGACAGAGTGAGACTCTGTCTAAAATATATATATATATATATTTTTTATTTACAAAAGAAATGTATACACATACAAAGAAACAAGATGGAACAAGATAGAACACCACAGCTCAGGGGGATTTAAACACACACACACACACACACACACACACACACACACAACCCCAAAACAATAAATTGAAAATATCCTCAAGTGACACCAGATGTTGGAACTAGAAGATAAAGACTTCAAAGCAACTATTGCAAATAGGTTAAAAAACTAAGGAGAACTATGCTTAAAGGATTGACATATAAAAACAATGACTCAAAAAAATAGATACGCTCAAGAGAGAGAAATGATAAGGAAATAAAAATTCTGAAAATTTTAAGTAAAATAACAATAATGAAATATTTGCTGAAAGTGCTCCACAGCACACAAAAAGGTCGTTGAACCTGAAAAGCTGCATCAATACAAATTTTCTCATTTAAAGAACAGGGAGAAAAAAGACTTAAACAACAAAAGTAGCCTCAAAGACATGTCAGATGTCACAATGTAGCAATGTAGCAATGTACATGTAATAGGTCTTCCAGAAGGAAAGAAGAGAGGAAAAGATTTCTAAAACCTGTTTTAAGACCTATTACATGTATGTTGCTACATTTTCAAGTAGAAAAGAATAATAGGGGAAAAATAGTTTAAATTCTATAAAAATTAATATTTCATCTATATCAATATATTCATCTGTGTTCAATGAATCTCAGGTTAAATAACTAATGAGATCCATATATCATAGAAAAACTTCCAAAGGCTACAATCAAAGCAAAGAAAAAATTAAAGCAGCAAGAGAAAAATTAATCATTATATAAGGTATACTTTCAATATAGTTAATAGCTGACTTCTCATCTAAATAATAATAGATGACAGAAAAGACTAGACTGACTTATTGAAAGCACTAAAAGAAACTGTCAACTCCAAACTCCATATAAAGCAAAAATTTTCTTCAAATATGAAGAAAAAATATTCTCAGATGAAGACTGAGAGAATTTGTTGCTGGAAGATGGAAGAAAAAATGTTTTTTCCTTTTTTTTCTTTTTTTTTTTTTTTTGAGACGGAGTCTGGCTCTGTTGTCCAGGCTGGATTGCAGTGGCACCATCTCAACTCACTGTAACCTCTGCCTCCCAGGTTCAAGTGATTCTCCTGCCTCAGTTTCTCAAGTAGGTGGGATTACGTGCACGTGCCACTATGCCCAGCTAATTTTTGCATTTTTAGTAGAGATGGGGTTTCTGCATGTTGGCCAGCTGATCTTGAACTCCTGATCTCAGGTGATCCACCTGCCCCAGCCTCCCAAATTTCTGGGATTACAGGTGTGAGCCCTTGCAAAATATTTCTTCCCATAAATATTTCTTCCCAAAAATATTTTTTAAATTTTCTTCAGTTGAAATTAATTTCCTCCAAAGATTTACTCAAAACCTAAACAAAATGGTAATACTATAAAATGTGAGTTAAGATAAAAGAAGCTATAGTTTATTTCCCCAAGTATTTTCTTAATAACTTCAAAAGACATTAAGTTTATTACAAAGTAACTCAATACTATATTAGTAGGTTATAACATATGTGCATGTGAGATATATGACAAAATGATAACCAAAGATGAAGAAAATGAAGCAATATTGAAGGAAAGTTTCTGTATTTTACTGGAATTAAGTTACCATTAATCAGAAGCTGGCTGTGATAGGACAAGATGCATATTGTAATCATTAAAGCAACCACTAGGAAGAATACTAGTGTCATACAGCTGAAAAAGAGAAAAACTAAAAATATACATTGGAGAATATTTATTTAACACAAACGAAGCCAGTTAAGGATATAGAAAATAACAACATCAAAAAAGACAGCAGAAATATAGAAAACAAATAGCAAAATGGTAAATTTAAGTAAAACTGTATCAATAATTGCATTAAATGTTATAATGAAAACCCAAATGGAAAGTCAGAGACCGTCAGACAGACTGGGCAAAGAAGAAGATTCAGTTGTCACTAACTACAGAAGAGCATATATTAGATTCAAAGGCATAAATAAACCCAAAGTAGAAATAAAATATATATACTATGAAAGCTTTAACCATAAGACAACTCAAGTAGATATATTAATATTAGACCAAAGATACTGTAAGGCAAGAACTGCTAAGTGAGAATAACAGGAATATTTCATAATGAAAGAAAGGTTCAATATGTCAAGAGGAAATAACAATATTAGTGTATCTTCACTTAACAACAGAGCTTCAAAATACTGAAAACAATATATAAAGAATTAAAAAATGGAAAACAGACAACTCAGTAACAACTGGTGAAGATTTCAATAATTTACTCTCAGTAATTAATTGAGAGGCTGGTATAAAAACCATAAAGGATATAGAAGACAACACTATCAGTTAGCTTGACCTAACGGACATCTTTAGATTATTTCACCAAATGAGTGCAAAGTACATATTCTTTTCAAATGCATATAAAACATTTTCCTGCTCATGTAATGTTCCATACCGTAAGTTTTAATGCATTAACAAATGATACAACAAGTTATCTGATTACCAAGGAATGGGATTTGAAATCCACAGCAGAAGAAACATTTAAAAAATTCTTAAATGCTTTAAAATTAAACACTACTTTTCTGAAAAACCCAAGAGAAAACTAAAGAATCACAAAGAAAATTAGAAAATACACTGAGCTGAATGAAAACTCAAAAATTAAAATGTATGAGATACAGTTAAAACAATTCACTGAATAAACACTATATCAGAAAAAAAAGATTTCACAGTATCTAAGATTTCACCTTAGGACATTAGGAAAGGAACAACAACAAAAAACTCAATGAAAAAGATGAAATAATAAAGATCAGAGCAGAAACTATATAGAAAGTTTAAAAAAAGATAAAAATCAATATAGCAAAAAGCCTTTTTAACCTCGTAAAAGTTAATAAAATTGACCAAATATAACTGAAAGGACAAAAAAGGGGAGAGAAAACAAAATCACCAAAATCAGGAATAAAAGAGGAGACATAAGTGTGTGTGCTGTAGATAGAAATGAAAGGAACTGCAGATGGGTGTCAGCAAAATAGTATCATAGGAGTCTCTAGCAGTTGTCTCCCCACAAAAACAATTTAAACCACCATCCAAGAACTAAAACACCTCACCAGAACTAAGAAATAGGGTAGGAGCTTACAGCATCTGGGTATAGCACAGAAATAAGAAAAACACTCATGGAAGAATGTAGGAAGGACAGTTTTACATTTTCCATTTCACCCCTCTTACAACTCTAGGCAGCATAGCATGTGAGAGGCAACCCCCACAAGGAGAAAGAGGGGAAAATCAGCACCAAAAGTTACCTCAGGCCCTAACACAGGGCTCAATCTAGTAAAACCCCATCTGGCAGGTCTGAAGGCACCAGACTCCAGACTGGTACCTACGGATAAGCCTCCAGGCTGTATCTCACAGCCCTAGGCTCCAGATCTGTGCAGTGGACTCAGTCTATGGGCCATCTAAATGGCAGGTTGCCCTCAGTGGTAGGGCCATTCTCAGTTTCAGGACAGTCCGATAGCCTCAGGCTCCAGATTGGCTCCACAGCCAGGCTGACCTCAGGCCCTGATGGCCACAGGCTTCTGGCCCATACCAGCACCAGATCTAGCCCTGTATCCCTAGTTATCAGGCTGACAATTCTGAACCTAGCCTTCAGTTCAGTCCCTGCATATACAGGCCAGTACCCACGGACCGAATCTCCAAGCCCAACCCTATGCCACACAGTATCCCGCAGCCTCAGGCTCAAGTCCTGCCCAATGGACTCAGTCTATAATCCTGCCCCAGAGCCAGGTTTACCCCAGGGTGCATACTGGCCCTGGTGCCAGGTCAGCCCCCACAGAATCAGCCTTCTAGCATGGCCTAGGTTCAGGCTTTCCCCAGTGGCCCCAGGCTTTAAGTCTGCCGCAGCATCACACTGACTTCCACAGTATTAGTCATCATGGGTACCTGCAGACACATCCTTCAGCCTAGCTCCTGCAGACACATGACACAGGCCCACCCAACACCACAGCATCCCCTCTGGCTCCAGGCTTCAGTCCCACTACAGTGCAGGCTCAGCACCCTTGGCTGCAAACACCAGGTAGGTATTTGAGAACACAGGCTCCAGGCCTGTTCAGTGCCAGGCCAGTCCCCCATGGCCTTACCCTCCAGGCTTGATCCTGTGAGTCCACAAGCCAGCAGACTCAGAATCCAGGCCTGCTCCAGCCCACCGAATGCAAAGCCTGTCCAAATAGAACACATTGCTGGACTGCATCCAGCTCCAGCTCTGCCACTGTATCCTTGTTCCAGGCCAGCCCCCGAGGCCTCAGGACCCAGGTCTGTACTTGTGGACCTACGCTCTAGGATAGCACCTGCACAATCAGCTTCTATTCTAGCACCAAGGTCAGTGCCTGTGATCTTGGGCTCCGGACTCGCCTTAGCAAACCCAGACTAAACACTGGCTCCAGCACCAGGAGGGTCACTGTTGACCCAGGCTCCAGAGGACCTAGAGTGTCTAGACAGGGCTCCAGTATACTTAGGATCCAGGTCCACTCCCAGTGGACCCTAGTGCCAGATCAGAGCCCATGAACTGGCCAGATTCTGCTAACTTTAGCTCAAGGCCCGCTGCAGTATCAGATCAAGACCTGTGAATTGAGGATTCAGGATAGCCCCCAGAGATACAGGCTCTAGGCTCACTGTCATGGACCCAGGCTATAGGTCCAACCCCGTAGAGTCAGCTGCCAGGCCTGGTCACCTCCTGACTCTGGGCCACCCTGCCTGAATGCTGAAGCAGCAAGCTTGCCCTTGAACCATAGCAGACAGTATGCCTAGAATCTTGGAAAACAAACAAAGCCAGTGCACAGAAACTAAATTATGTCCTTCTGCAAACGTACAGACATAAACATAGGAAACAACAAATTTGAAAACCCAGTTTTGTTTATTCTTTTGAAGAACCAACTGTTAGCTTCAGTAATCTTTTGCATGGGTTTGTGTGCCTCAATTTTATTCAGTTCTTCTCCAGTTTTACTTATTTATTTTCTTCCGCTACCTTGGAGGAATGGTTCATTCTTTTCTTTCTCACTCTTCTAGATGGAAAGTTAGATTGTTAATTTGAAATCTTTCTAACTCTTTAATGAAGGTGCTTTGTGCTATAAAGTTTCCTCTTAATTGTTTTAGCTGCATGCCAGAGATTTTTGTAAGTTTTGTTCTTATTTTTATAGTTTTCAAATAATTTTTTGATTCCTGCCTTAATGTCAGTATTCACTCAGGAGTTATTAAGGAGCAAGTTGTTTAATTTGCATGTATTTGTGTAGTTTTGAGAGGTCTCCTTGATATTGATTTCTATTTTTATTGTACTGCAGTTCATAAGTGTGCTTGGTATGATTTCAGCTTTTTTTGTTTTGTTTTGTTTTTTTTTTTTTTGAGACGGAGTCTGGCTCTGTCGCCCAGGCTGGAGTGCAGTGGCACGATCTTGGCTCACTGCAACCTCCGCCTCCCGGGTTCACGCCATTCTTCTGCCTCAGCCTCCTGAGTAGCTGGGACTACAGGTGCCCACTACCATGCCTGGCTAATTTTTGTATTTTTAGTAGAGACGGGGTTTCACCATGTTGGCCAGAATGGTCTTGATCTCTTGACCTTGTGATCCACCCGCCTCGGCCTCCCAAAGTGCTGGGATTACAGGCGTGAGCCACCGCGCCTGGCCAGTTTTGTTTCTTTTTTTAATAAATATTGAGACTTGTTTTATGACTCAACATGTGACTGATGATAGAATATGTTCTGGTCCAGATGAGAAAAATGTATTTTCTGTGGTTGTTTCATGAAGTATTTTGTAGATGTGTATTAGATCCAGTTGGTCAAGGGTCATGTTTAAGTCCAGAGTTTGTTAGTTTTCTGCCTTGATGATCTGTCTAATGCTTTCAGTGAAATGTTGATGTCTCCCAGTATTGTTGTGAGGTCGTCTAAGTCTTTTCTCAGGTGAAGAAAAGTTTGTTTTGTGAATCTGAGTGTTCCCACCTATGGTGCATATATATTTAAGATGGTTAAGTCTTCCTGTTGAATGATACCCTTTATCATGTTTGCTCTTTTTTGTCCTTAGTTGTCATTGTTTAAAAAGTATGTTTTATCTGATATAAGAATAGCTACTCCTGCTCCTTTTTGTTTTCCATTTCCATTAGGTCTTTCTCCACACCCTTGCTTTGAGCCTGTGGGTGTCATTACATGATGGGTCTTTTGAAGACAGCAGACGGGGTTGAGTCTTATCTTTTTATTCCTTTTGCCACTTTATGTCTTTTAAGTAGGGGATTGAGCTCATTTACATTCTGGGTTAGTATTGATATGTGACATTATGCTGTTCGTTGGCTGTTAGGTAGACTTGATTGTGTACTTGTTTTATATTGTCTGTAGGGTATGTGCATTAGTGTGTTTTTTTTGGTATCAGTTGTTCTTTCTATTTCATGTTTAGCACTCCCTTTAGGACCTCTTATAAGCCTGCTCTAAGGCTGCTGTAATGATGAGTTGTAATATGGTGGTAGTCTAGTTGTAATATCCTTAAATGTACATGCTACCCAAAGTAAATTACAGATTCCATGCAATCCTTACTGAAATTCTGACATTTCTTACAAAAATAGATTAAAGAAAAAAAAACCCTCAAGTTTGTATGGGACCAGAAAAGATCCTAAATCACCAAAGAAATCCTGAACAAAAAGAATAATGCTGGAAGCATCATACCTGACTTCAAAATATATTATGAAGCTATAGTAATCCAAACAGTACAGTGCTAACATTAGAAACAGACACATAGACCAATGGAACAGTATAGTAACCCAGAAAAAAATTCATACCTTTATGATCAGTTAGTTTTTGACAGTGGTAACAGCATTCATTGAGGGAAGGACAGTCTCTTCGATACACTGTGTTGGAACAACTGGATAGCCATATGCAGAAGACTATCTCACACCATGGAGAACTTTAAGTAAAGTAACTCAGGAATAGAAAGACAAATACTGTATAATATCACTTAGTATGTAGATGTAAAAAATAGTTGAGCTCATAAAAGTAGAGAGTGGAAGACGGGTTTCCAGGAGCTGGGGTGTAGGGAGAGTTCAGGCCAATGTTGGTAAAAGGATACCAACTTCAGAATGAAAAGAAGACTATCTTTAAAAGCTCTATTGCACAATGTGGCAATTATAGTTAACAATTATAGTTAACATCATGAAAATTGGGATGAGCGCAGTTTTTGTTTTTTTTTTTTTTTTTTCTGAGATGGAGTCTTGCACTGTCACCCAGGCTGGAGTGCAGTGGCGCCATCTTGGCTCACTGCAAACTCCGCCTCCCGGGTTCACGCCATTCTCCTGCCTCAGCCTCCCGAGTAGCTGGGATTACAGGCACTTGCCACCACACCCAGCTAATTTTTGTATTTTTAGTAGAGACGGGGTTTCACCGTGTTAGCCAGGATGGTCTCGATCTCCCGATGTCGTGATCCACTGTGCCCGACCTTTACTAGTGAATTCTATTCAGCATATAAAGAAGAAGTGATAGCAGTTACTTATTTTTTTTCAGAAAATAAAGGGAAAAGTCTCAATTAATTTCATGAAGGGAAACAATAAAAAGCATCTTGTATTTTGACATGTATTTGTTTGCCACTGGCTAAGCTAAGCAATGAAAAATGCACTGATAAGGGCTCAACACTGGATTACAGAGAACAGGAACCCATCAAACATAACTAGAGCTAATTGATCATCTCTACTATGTCAAATTTGTGTACTGCTCTGGATAACTTAATAAAAATGGAATTATCTCTTGCTACTTCTACATTCAATTATTCCTATAACGTCAGCAACTGATTCAGAAAAGCGGTCCTGCAAGGAACATTGTTAATATTAGAAAGAGCACAGCAACACAGAAAAGGAAATAGCCTTCACTTTTCTTTAATCTTAATGCTCAGGCTTCTTTCCACTTTTTACCTGCAGCAGCTCCATCATTGACCCCTGCAACCGATGCTCCAGATCTGAGATGAGCTCTCTCAGGTACTGGGTCTGCTGCACCATCTCAGTTTCAGACTTCGTAAGGCTTTTCAGAATGTCTTCCTCCTCCTTCTCCAGGTTCTGCAGCTCATTGCTCTCCTCCCAGTCCAGGATCTCTCTCAGTTGCTCAAAATCTGCCAAGACGTTGGTTTTGTCGTAGTCTATTTGAATCTTCAGAGATGAGAAAAGAGAAAGGGGCACTCAGTCTACCAGGCAGAGGCGTTAGTCAGAAAAAGAACTGTTTCTTTTGGGGAGTTCTCACAAGGTGGGACACAGTAGCAGGAGAGTAGGTCTTAGGAAAGCTGATTTTCCTATTTCTTTTCCTTCATGACATTTTAAAACAATGACCTTGAATGGGTATGTTGAGGTTCATTCTGAGTCAAAATGGGTTACCTGGATGTAGTTTGCCTTTCACACAGTTGTCCGGGACACTCATGCCTGCCTGTATTACTTTTATCAGCCCAAGCTCAAACTCCCTGACAAAAGTTGAACATTGAGGAAAGAATCATGAGCCACCGCCAAATGTCTTCCTAAAGTAGAGTCATGGACTCAGAAAGTAGCACAAAAATAGAATGCAGGATTCACTAGCCATCCTCACCAGAGAGATCCTTCATGTAAACAGCTCCCTACAGATGTCTGTGTTCATTGTGGCATATTTACTCCCCAGCCACCACACCCCATCAGGGAAAGAATGAAGAGGACTAATCAAATGACATCTGGACTTATCAAGTATCAGGGAATAAACAGGAAAAAAGCTCCTTCCCATGGTCCTGCCCAGATTTCTAGCTAACTCCTTCGGGAACCACATCCTCTTGCCTTCCAGGAAGCTTTCTCTTCTCTGATGTCAGCTTCCAACTTTTCAGCTTCCTGCTGCTTCTGCCTCAGCATCTCCAGAGCTGTCTGGAGCTTCACCTGTGAGAAAGGAATCACACCATAGTCAAGCTATGAGCTTTCCCAGCACCTAGATAGAGTATAAACGTGAAATCAGGTTGATCTCAGAAGAAACAAATTTGCAGAAACTGTGAGAATGGCAATGAGAATCCATGACTTGGAAGAAAACTTACATTGGCGAATGTGCTCCCTACATCTCAGGTAATAGACCTCCCCATCTCCTCACCATGAGTAGACTGATTCTTTTTGTCCTAGAAGAAAAATCTGATCCTGCAGCAAGGAAAGAACTTGTATCTCAACCCACTCCAGTTACTCTCCTGCTGAAAGGGGTAATCAGGGCTTTTCTTGGACACCAAATCTCTACCCATCTAACCTAAGGTACGAAATATTTACTCCTGGCCGGGAATATATACTCTAGGATTATTCTCCAGTAATTGGATGAAATGCAAAAAACCGTCCTTCAAGCCTCAGAAGTTAAGCGTAGCACGAAAAAAATAATCCCAGGCCTCAGGTCTATGATGACAAGACAATTAATGTCAAAGGCAAAGTGAAAATTTTCCATCAGGTCCCATTTTCTGCCCTCTCTTCTTTCCATCCCAGTCTCTTACGTGGTACTCCTGGGCAACTTCCTCCATGAGGAACGTGTGGTGACCACGGTGCTCCTGAGACCGCTCACAAAGCCAGCAAATGACCTTCCTGTCCTCCTGACAGAAGAGTAGGAGTTTCTCTCCATGGCGTGCACAGTGATCAACCTTCTGCCCCTCTTCTGGGCTCAGCTTGACCTCCCTGAGCTTCTCCACTATGTTGGCCACATGCCGATTAGGCCGTATGTTCTCAGGCTGGTAACTGATCCGGCACACAGGGCAGCTTCTCTCTCCTTCTTTGTATAGCATGGACTTCTTGTGGTTTGCAGTGATGCATGCTTGGCAGAAGCTGTGGCCGCAGTGCAGACTCAGGGGTTCTGTCAGGAGTTCTAGGCAGATGGGGCAGGTCACCTCCTCCTTTATATTAACCAGGATTCCAGAAGCCATAGCAGCTGCTCCACTGCTCCCGCCTGTCCTGGCTGCTGAGGTTCGTCTTGTTCACAGATCCCTGCATGATTGGGAAGGTTAAAATGGGACTAAGTAAGAAAGGTAGAAATAGAAAGGATATTGATTGTGCACAATTAGAAAATGGGCAAGATGAAAATAGTTAAGGACAAAAAAAAGGGGAGAAATAAGAAAACATGTTTGGTTACCTGGTAATAAGGGCTTTTCGTAATCACCTTAAATACTTTACTCCCAGTTCGTGTCATATGACAAATTCTGTTCTTATCTGTGCGTTGGTTATCATTTTTCTTTACTTTCAATGAATAGAAAACAGACTGAGGTCTTTTCTACCAAGATCTTTGTGTGATCCATCATCTCTCAGGGCTTTTCTTTCCCAAGCCAAAACACATCCTCAATATTACAATCACCAAATCATTTATGCCTCAGGCCTTTCACATTTGCTCTCCTCTCAGCATGAAATGTTTCTCTGATGTTCGTATGATTTTATTAAATTCCCTCCTTACATGTTGTATTAACAAAAATACCTGCTCTGACTACCTTATATGCAGTGTAACAGATCTCATCACTCACTGTACATTTGCAATGATTGCTCTTATTATCAGCAGAGTGAATGACTGTTTCATCAAATTTATAAATAGACAGAATAAGTGATTTACAAAAATTATTTATCTTCAATATGGTGACCTGAGATGACCCCGTATTCAGGGTCCTCTTTCAGTGGCCTCTTTGCTACTCTTTTGGTTAATTGATGACAAATGGAGATAATGGCATATATTCAATTAATACTCAGAGTAACTGGGGTTGGAAGTAGAGCAATCCACAACAGCTGGAAGGTTCTGGGGAGTCTCGTCCTGAAAGTTTGCCAAGGACATTTATGGGAGCCTAAAGGTATGGACATAGTGTAGAAAGTAATGATAGAGAAATACTCTGGATCACACATGTCAGAGACTTGAAAACTAGAAACACAGAGGAAATGGATATCAGTCTTGAGAGAGAAGTCTTAAAATATTAGATGAGATGATTTTGTTCCTGGACCAAACGAAGGGTCGGCTGCTTATTCTCGCGGCCCAATAACAAGATGCAGATTTACTGGGAAAGAAGGGAGTTTTTATTTCTGTAACTGCATACGCAGAGAAGGCCTAGAAATATTGCCAGACCGACTAAAATTACAAAGTTTTCCAGAGCTTATATACCTTCTAAGCTATATGTCTAGGTATAGTTGTGCATTCATCTAAAAACATAAGTGATTAACTTCTTCTTCTAATCTATAACTAAAGTCTGAGTTTTAAAGACCTTCCTCTGGAGCCTCAGTAAATTTACTTAATCTAGATGGGTCCAGGTGCTGGGGTGATTACCCTTATCTTGTCTCTCCTGCTAAATCATTAAGGTTTGGGGAGTTCCTTCAGACCCCCCTACAACTTTTTTAATCCTAAACAGGTCCTAATCAATTCCTTCGTTATCTTGTCATGCTTCAAGGCCCAGGAAAGGCCTGGGCAAAACTCTCGGTGGGCTTCTATTACATTCCAGCCTTTGTATAAGGGCACTGGCTCTGTCAGCTTTTATTTATTTATTTATTTTTTTTTTTTGAGACAGAGTCTTGCTCTTTTGCCCAGGCTGGAATGCAATGGCTCAATCTTGGCTCACCGCAACATCCGCCTCCCAGGTTCAAGTGACTCCTCTGCCTCAGCCTCCCAAGCACCTGGGACCACAGGCACGCACCACCACACCCGGCTAATTTTTGTATTTTTGGTAGAAACGGGGTTTCACCATATTGGCCAGGCTGGTCTCGAAATCCTGACCTTGTGATCCGCCTGCCTCAGCCACCCGAAGTGCTGGGATTACAGCCGTGAGACACCACGCCTGGCCTCAGCTTTTAATATTTAACTTTACCAGCCAGGTGTGGTGGCTCATGTTTGTAGTCCTAGCACTTTGAGAGACCAAGGCAGGCGGATCACCTGAGGCAGGGAGTTCAAGACCAGCTTGGCCAACATGGTGAAATTCTGTCTCTACTAAAAATACAAAAATTAGCTGGGCTTGGTGGTGGGTGCCTGTAATCCCAGCTACTTGGGTGGCTGAGGCAGGAGAATTGCTTCAACCTTGAAGGTGGGGGTTGCAAAGAGCTGAGATCATACCACTACACTCCAGCCTAGGCAACAGAGCAAGGCTGTGTCTGAAAAAAAAAAAAAAAAAAAAAAAAGTAACTTAACACTCAGTTAGTGCTGAAATAGTTGTTATGGAGGCCTGCATTAGTGAAACTTGGCCTGCCACAATTTGACAAATTATTGTTGCAGATTGATTATATGCTAGCAACTGGACCACAATCAAGACAAAGATTAATGTGGTGTTTAATCTACTGTAAACTTGGCATTCACCTAAAACATTATAGTAAACTAAATGATCAGCCAGATATATACAAAATAGCAGATATGATGAATACTACTAGAGAGAGGTAAGTGCTCTTGAGAAGTCAAATAATGAAGCGAAGCAAGGGTTATCCAAGAATTACTAATTGAAAACATAAAGGTTTAACTGAAGCATGATATGAGAAAACGTAGGATGAGAACAGGGCAAATGTATTAGTAGAAGAAATTACATATATGAATAACTTGTTCATGGAAAATGCAACATCTAAGGGTTTTAAGTTGCCAGTTTCCTCTTGTGCACAGACCTATTATGGTGCATATTGTGCACAGACCTGTTAGACTTTTAGTATCACAGGGATCAGAAAATGTGACACATCCCAAATGACATAACATTTGGGAACTCTTTCTTAAGAGTGATGAAAAATTAGACTGGGCGCAGTGGCTCACGTCTGTAATCCCACCACTTTGGGAGGCCGAGGCAGGCAGATCACCTGAGGTAGGGAGTTCAAGACCAGTGACCAACACAGAGAAACCACGCCTCTACTAAAAACACAAAATTAGCCAGGCATGGTGGCTTATGCCTATAATCCCAGCTACTCGGGAGGCTGAGGCAGGAGAATCACTTGAACCCTGGAGGTGGAGGTTGCGGTGAGCCAAGATCACGCCATTGCACTCCGGCCTGGGCAACAAGAGCAAAACTCCGTCTCAAAAGAAAAAAAAAGAACCAGGAAAAATTATTAGTGTCAACTGTCCATTAAAGTTATCAGTCTCAATCAGCAGAAGTGGGGACATCATTAACTTTGAGCATGGGTTGCGAAAGGTTAGAGAGATCTAGTGTGCAAGGGGGAAGATTAGTTAGGATATAGGAGAGAGCTGATGACAGCTTACAGGACAAGGTGATGGAGCAAATGGAGAGCAAATGAGAGTGAGAGATAAATCGAGATAAAAGGAACAGTGTTGGGAACTAGACTACACATGTGGGAACAAAGGGTTAATATCAGGCTTGAGCTCTTTTCTCCTGTAAAGATGATACTAGCTTATCCTTCTGGTATTGTTATCTTCTGGGAAATTTATTGGGTTACAATAGTGAAATGTCAGCTGTCTTGCTAGCCTACATGAGGCTGTTATTGACAGCAATATATTCTGTAACAGAAATATATAGTAATAGTATAGTACAATAATATATTGATAGTAAATATATTCTGATATATAAAGCAGATTTGGACTAGGAAGGCTGTATATAGATCTTAAATTCCAGTTGGTAGGAACAGACCTCATTTTCCACCACAAAACCAGGTATGTCCCTTTTTTAAGTCCCTGAGAACTGTTCTCATGAACTTTCACAAGATAATCAGTCCTTTGGGGTACTAAGCTTATCTAACCTACAACAGTTTCACACACATCCAGCCAGTTTCATTTCTTAAAAAACTCACATGATAGAGATAATACCTCTTGTACTACCCTAGGGACTCTCACTGAGAACTCATCTGAGGAGGCTGTGCCACATGGTTCTTCTGTCCTGCATACCCTGGCTGAACTACATGAACCTCGCTAGTTTAGGGCTATTATCTCCCACAAGGGAAACTGCAAATCAGATTGGAAACTGCTGCTGGTGTTCAGTCAGGGAAATATCACAGAGTGGTGGCTCAGAGATGTTGACTGACAGACCTGGGTTCAGTAATGACCCTGTGGCCTCAATCTAGGATCAAGGGCTGTCAGGAGTTCCAGGTAAATGGAGCTGTAAAGCTAAAAACAAGGTAAGAGAAGACCTTAATGGATACTGATGTGTTGCTGGCTGTCAAGGGTTCATGGTAAAACAAAGATCTCCACTATGAGACAGTTGATGAGTCTTTCCCTTGCTCTGAAAAAGACAGAAATGTTATAAAGGCTATATGGAGATAAATTCAGACCTACAAAAACTGTACACTCCTCCCATCATCTGTGAAGGCCATAAAGAACAAGGCTGAATGAAGGTGGGATGGAGGCACAATCCATCCAGTGGTATTAGATACTGAAAATGGGCCAACAGCATATACTGTTATGCTTCAGGGACATTGGCCTGTATCAGAAGATCAGAGGTTTAGATCATATGATAATGTCTAGCCTTGTTTATGTCTCAAGTTGTGATCCAAACATGAGAGTGAGGACTCCATTTATCTTTTATTCCATAAAAAATTGCATCAGCACTGAGATGCATCAAGAGCCTACAGGAGAGAGGAAGAGACTGCCTTCTGCCAAGAGGCTGTGAAATTTATGTTTAATGTGATATTACAAGGAGCCCATGTCAAAGTAACTGCTGCCATAACAGACATAGTAAGAGGAATATGCAGAGGAACCAGAATTTTCACACATGGGGCTAACCCCACCACTACCTAAGCAGTGACCCAAGGGCTGCACAGCAGTCAGGGAGGTTGAGATGGGAACACAATTATCTGCCTGGTATCTCTCAGGTCAGCAACCTGCCATGCATGTCAGGTTATTGCACCTTACACATGGACCTTCTGGCATCTGAGATCATGAAAATGTAAATCCAACATGTCCTAGAGGTGACAGCTAAACACAAGCAACAAAGACACTGCAAGACAATAACAAGTTTTTGTAAAATCCAAGCAATATGCATATAGACAGAACTTTCTTCTCCTGTGACCAGGGTAAAACTGTTTCTCTAAGCATAATATAGCTGCAAATTACTGATGTTATATGGGAAGGCATCACCTTTCATACATAGGTGGGAAAAATGAAATTGTACTGAGATTCATTTGCTAAGCAATATCACCTAATACTGTTATAGGAGTTATTAAGAAATTATTTTAGGCAGATAGAGAGGAAAAGGGGTCCTTGGGAAGTTTTCGTTTGTTTTAAAGCAGCTCCAGAAACATTCGTCTAGCAGAAAAGCCCCGGCTCTCAGAGCTGGGCCAGCAAGTTGTAATATGCAAATGCTGGCCATTAGAAACTGGGTCCATCCAAACCTGGTGATTCCCACCATCTTCTTCCTTGCCCCAGTATGTGCCTGGCAATATAGCTGCCACCACATATCCCCACCATGTGTACAACATTGTGGTGCCCTGCATTTGTGTATTGAAAGGCTAGGGTGAGAGGGCCAGTTTTTTCCCGAGTCACATGAATGACATGCCTGGTCAAACCAATCCCCTGAGTTCTATGCAAATCAGACACCACCTCCTCCAGCCTCCTAGTAGAAGCAGCCACTTTTCCACCACACAAGAGGTTTTTCTCTTTGCCAAATCCCCCCTTCCCCTGTCTCTGTTTGGGAGAGCTCTTTTCTTCTTCCTTCCTTCCTTCTTGCCTATTAAACTTTTTGCTCCTTAAAATCACTCCACGTGTGTACATGTCATTAATCCTATCAGCGCCAAGACCAAAAACCTGATGTTCCTCCAGTCAGAGCTGTATCCATAGTACTGTGTAGGAAACACAGAAACTCAGCATAGCTTATACTCTCAGTACACAATCAACACAGAAGACTTCTGTGATCAAATTTGCCAGGGTTTTTCCCAAAACTAGAAGGAGACCTTCTTTCAGCAGCAAACTCCAGTGAGGTGTCTTCTAATTCAATTCTGACACTATACCTGGAGACAGCATCAGATTCCACATGCTGAAGGCTTGGGCCCACAGACTGCCCCTCAACTTCTGATGCCAACTGCAAGACTCAGCTTGTTTTACCTGTGCTTCTGCCTGACTGGCTATAAGTCAGGGTTCTCCCCTTTATATGTACTGGTTTATTATGAAGGACATCACAAAGTATACAGATAGAGACATAGGCTGACACATGAGAGAAGGGGCATGGGGCTTCCCTGCCCTCAGCAGGCACACTACGCTCCAGAAACCTCCAAGTGTTCAGCTATTTGGAACCTCATTGAACCCTGACCTTTTAGGTTTTCATGGAGGCATCATTACATTGGTATTATCGATTAAATCACTGGCTATCAGTACAATTTAACCTTTAGCCTCTCTCTTCTCCCCAGAGGTTGGTGGGTGGAGCTGAAAGTCCCAACCCTCATTTTCTGCCTTAGTCTTTCTGGCGAGGACCCCCACTCCTGAAGCTACTGAGGGGCTGCCAGCCATCAATTGATTAATTATCATACAAAAAGACACTTACCACTTTGCAGATTCAAGAATTGTAGGAGATGTATGCTAGGAAACAGTGATGAAGACCAAACGTATTTCACAATATCACAACCATTTAATGGTATACTCCCCACCATACTAGCAAAATAAAAAAATAGAAGCCAAAGATTATTGAATCAATTCTAAAATCTTGAAATATATGGTGTGAAAGGAAAATAACAATCTGGGGCCCCAAACTCACTATGTCAAAGGGAATGCTAAAGCTTGGGAATTGGGCCACGCAAAACCACCTTCTATAGTATTTTGTTCCTAAATAGATAGCTGCAAAGATAGAGGGCTACATACCTCCCAGGTGGCTTCCCTCACAATTTGCTCACAAGGAAATTTCTTGTGGGCCCCAAGGTCTTTACTCTGAAACGGACATCTGTTGAATTTCACCCTGACAATGTCAATTAGCAAGCTTATCTTCACTAGTATGGGACAAAGACAGAGGATAAATCATCCCTCAGCTCACCTGAGACAAATGCATGTTTGACTGTTTCTGCTACTCCCTGTTTATCTTTTGTAAAAATGCAGATTCACTGAGTGGGAGACAGTGCATAATTGATTACTCCTCCAAGCCCTCCTTTAACATGTAAATTATGGATTCAGCTAACGCTAGCTAAAGCCTCAAAAGAATGTAACCTTTTGCTTCTTTTATCGACTCTCCTCCATTTTTTCTTTTCTCTTTCCCCTTTAAATACTGAAATCCTCAAACCCCCTTTGGAAAAAGCATGAATCACAGATGATCCTGTGATTTTGAGTTCTTTTTTCCTAGGCATGTCCTCAACCCTGGCAAAATAAACATCCAAATTGATTGAGGCCCTCTTCCATTAGTTTATTTGGTTTACAATGCCATGAGAAAGGTATTCTGTATGAGCTCAGAAGATGGGTGCCAAACACTGATTTATCACCAGAAGCAGGGATAAGAAACATGAAGCAAGGCCGGGCGCGGTGGCTCAAGCCTGTAATCCCAGCACTTTGGGAGGCCGAGACGGGCGGATCACGAGGTCAGGAGATCGAGACCATCCTGGCTAACACGGTGAAACCCCGTCTCTACTAAAAAATACAAAAAACTAGCCGGGCGAGGTGGCGGGCGCCTGTAGTCCCAGCTACTCGGGAGGCTGAGGCAGGAGAATGGCGTAAACCCGGGAGGCGGAGCTTGCAGTGAGCTGAGATCCGGCCACTGCACTCTAGCCCCTGCGACAGAGTGAGACTCTGCCTCAAAAAAAAAAAAAAAAAAAAAAAAAAAAAGAAACATGAAGCAGAGGTGAACTCTCCAAAATCAACCTTAAGGCAGTAAGATTTGGTCAGATGAAGGGAAGTTGGGATGAGGAAACAGTTTTGCCTGGAGTCTTCCATATAAGCTTGAATTAGCTTAAGTGCAGCTATATCTTTCATGGGAAGGACATTTGGAATTGAATACAGAGGGTCCCCATGAGAGAGACTCCCTCTCTCATGTGTCTCAAGATCCTGTTATCACACCATTTCTGACATCTGATATCATTAACATCAACGAAGTGTCGATGAAAAGGGTCAAACTGTAAAATATTTTGAAGAGATTTATTCTGTGCCAAATATGAGTGACGATGCCCCATGACACAGCCCTCAGGAGATCCTAAGAACTTGTGTCCAAACTGGTTGGGGTGTAGCTTGGTTTCATATATTTTAAGGAGACAAGATACTTCAATCAAATACATTTAAGAAAGACTCTGGTTGACAATTGTCTTTATCTAAAGACCTGGGATCAATAGAAAGGAAGTGTCTGGGTTCGGATAAGCAACTGTGGAGACCAAAGTTGTTACTGTGCAGATGCAGCCTTAGGGTATCAGGCTTCAGAGAGAATAGACTGAAATGTTTCTTACCAGACTTACGGTCTATATTGAAGTTCGTGCTGGAGAGAAATAACGAGTCAGGTCCCACTCCCACTTCCTGTCATGGCCTGAATCAGTCTTTCAGGTTACATTTTAAGAGCAGCCTGGCTGAGAAAGTCCATTCAGGTGGCTAGGGGCCACAGAATTTTATTTTTGGTTTACACAAGTACTCATTTTGTTTATTAAAAGGTAGAAACGGTGCCATCTCTGGGTATTCTTTCACATGCTTCTGCTGCTCTTTGTATCTCACCTAAGCTCTGCTTTTGCAGGGCACATATGGCCCAAGGAGAGGGAGGAGCAAGGTTAATGATTTTTAAGGAAATCCAGTTGTTCCCTGAGTCTGGACTTGGTGCCCTAGTAAGGGTAAACAGATGCTGTCACCAGGGAAGCCCTGATGAAATAACTGGGAAAGTTATCTTTCTTAAAGTCTTTCTTTATTCCCTTTATTTATAGACAAAGCTGCTTAAAGAAGCCAGACTGCTCAGCATGGTCCAGATCTTCACCCCGACCAGATCCAAGGGGGAAATTAGACCCCCAAACCAGTGTAAACTGGAACAGACAATCCCTCATTACCTTTAGATCATTAACATATCACTAGAGTGTTACCCCACCCCAACAGCAAACAAGAAAATCTCTACCACTTTGTGGCACGGGTTGTATGAAGACGTGTTTATAAACAGAGGTGGCACAACTGGAGCTCCACCCTGCAGGCTAACACTCCTCTCTCTTCCCATGCAGAGTTCTTTTAAAGCCCATGCTTTCCACTGTTTCGGGGGAGGGGGCTTTAGAGAAGGAGTTCTCTTATTCTCCACTCCTAGCAAGAAATAAAACCTGCTTGCCTTTTTTTGCCATTATCTTTGTAACCAATATGAACTAGGGAAATAACTCCATTTACCAGTGACAATGACAAGGCTACAGAGCTGGACAGCTGTCACACCACCAAGTTGATGCCACAGAGACAGGCCCAGGTGATGAGAGCTGACCTGTAGAGTTATGCAGAAACACTACATTAGCACACTGATAGGCATTAAATTATTAGGGTTCCAAGGTCCCTGTCTTTGCCGTTGTTGGGAGAAGGCACTGAAAGAGAGAATTCTGGCTCTCTACAGCAAAGTTCAATAAAAACTTATAGAATAAGGAGGGGATGGGGAGAGAGTCAGCGTGGAAAAATAACCAGCCTTCCAGGAAACAAAGCGCTTCACTTTAAAGCTCTCCCTTCTTTCAAATCTGCCTGCCCACCAGGCAGCTCTATTCCCCTCAGTCAGCTCTGGCAGCAGGACGTCTGTGAACTGTGTCTTTTCCCCATCCCGAATAGCTTTTCAGATAAGTTAAACTCACCAAGGTAAATTCAGTTTTGTCCCAAAGACTTCCTACTTCTGCCCTCCACAAAGTCACTCAATATACCTTCAGACACCAGTGCAGAAGTGGTGAGTCCGGGGAGAAGAGTGAAGGCAGGCCAGGAAAGACATGGTTAGGATTCACTCACCAATCCAGGGCCTGATCTGCACAAAGGAATTTTCCTAGAGGAAGTGCAGGAAATTCTTGCTCACACCCGGGGCAGGAAAGTGAAAGATAAACTACAGGCCAATGGCATTTCTCCACGTAGGGCCTGGTTGAGTCCCGCCCTCGGAATGAGTCAGCCTGCTGTGTAGCTGTGCTGTTCACAGGAGGAGCCTGTGAAGGGAAATAGAAGCACCCCCCACTCTAGCTCCCTTTTCTCTTGAGTCTCAGGATCTTGTTATCATGCCACTTCTGACATAGTTCAGATTAACCCAACCAAGCATAAAAAATTAGAAAAGGTGCCCTTTATCGAAATTCTTCCAAAGTGCTCCTCTTGCTCCTGATCTCGCAGCTGAGTTCTGCTTCTGGGTAACAGATATGGCCCAAAGAGAAGGAAGAACAAAGTTAATGATTTTTAGAGAATCACAGTAGATTTCTGGTCTGGACTTAAAAACCTTGTAGGACCTATGAACAGAAAAGGAGGTACAGATAAAAGAGATGTCATATTATTAAGACTTCCAGACCCAGAGAGGACAGGATGCTAGAAATGTATCTGGAGAGGGCCGGGCGCGGTGGCTCAGGCACACTTTGGGAGGCCGAGGCGGGCGGATCACGACATCAGGAGATCAAGACCATCCTGGCTAACACGGTGAAAACCCGTCTCTACTTATAAAAAACACACACACACACAAAATTAGCCGGGCGTGGTGGCAGGCGCCTGTGGTCCTAGCTACTTGGAAGGCTGAAGCAGGAGAATGGCATGAACTCGGGAGGCAGAGCTTGCAGTGACTGGAGGTCACACCCCTGCACCTCCAGCCTGGGCGACAGAGCGAGACTCCGTCTAAAGAAAAAAAAAAAAAGAAAAGAAATTTATCTGGAGAGCCATGAAGAAACATCACATTATTACACTGACAGCAGTTCAACTATTAACTTTCAAAGAACTCTCCAACTTCCCCCTGTTGTCTTTTTCAAAGTATCTATTCCATCCCAGAGCAGGGCCAGGCCTTCCTCTCTTCTCTTCTGGTTACTATGCAAAACTGGTCCAAAAGGCTGAACTGTGGTCCATGTACCATAGCCTCCTTTCTAAGCCTTCCTTTACTGGAACATCTCAGGAAGTCCACACTGGAACTAGGATCACTGGTAGAGAGGAGTATTTAGTTTGAAAATGAAAATGCCTGAGGAGAAGGTAATAGGGAGCACTGTAGTGGGCAGCCTGTTATCACTTAATCCTATTATCAGTAACCCCATACCCCCTCCACACTGTACCCTCCGGCTCTAAGTTTCATGAAGTCAGGTAGGGGGTTTTTACATTTTGTTCTTTATTGTCTCAGATTTACTAGAATATGGTATATATAAGGAGTAACATTTAAAGATACAGATATGAAGATATATAGCTATTAATCTAATTTTAATTGAATTGAATATCTTGATGTCACATTTCTGTTCTATTCTTGCTGTAAAGATAACTGCTGTGTCACATAAATTCAAATATTCTTCTGGCATTAGTAATAATTATGTGGCTGTAATAATTATAATAATAATTATAATTAGTTAGTATTAATAATAATTATGATCAATTAATAATAATTATAGTTATTATTAATGAGAATTAATATTACTAATTATTAATTAGTAATACTTATGTGGCATTAGCATTGGCTCACACCTGTAATCCTAGCACTTCGGGAGGCCGAGCGAGGTGGATCACTTGAGGTCAGGAGTTTGAGACCAGCCTGATCGACATGGTGAAACCTCATCTCTACTAAAAATACAAAAATTAGCTGGGTGTAATGTAGGACGCCTGTAATCCCAGCTACTCAGGAGGCTGAGGAAGGAGAATTGCATGAACCCGGAAAGTGGAGGTTGAAGTGAGCTGAGATTGTGCCACTACACTCCAGCCTGGGCAATAGAGTGAGATTCTGTCTCAGAAAAAAAAAAAAAAGTAATAATTATGTAAATTTTTAAACAAATTTTAAACGATTTTTAAAAATATCCTCTCTGTTTTCTTCCTATTATTCAGACTCTAACCATATTTACTCTTACTTTGCTCCTTTTCTTGAGGAGAAAAATGTTAAACATCTATGGACCCAAAGGTGGAGATATTTCATGATTCCTCATCAAGCAGAAAAGCAGGATACATAAGGTTTACAGAGAAAACACAGAGACCCAACAATAATTTATATTTTCTACAATTTAGAGCATAAGTTAGAATATGGAACCTGTCAACATGCTCAAATCTGGTGACAAATTGTGTGTGGTGCATTCAGGTTTCCTATTGGCCCAGGTTTTCTGGTATCTTGTCAGGACCTAATATTCCTACTGCTTTCTCTCAGCTGCAATTAATACTTCATGAGATAAATCAGAACAGGATGAAAGGTCAGTTCAGATGTTCAAAGGCAGAGGAGAGAAAAGGATGGCTATGAGATCTATGGAAGTGCTGAGAAGGGAAGAAATAACGGACAGAGAAAAGGTCTCTGGATAAATGAGTTCATTCACTTTGTCCATTGTGGTTGACACTTGGACTCCACTCTGTGCACTCCAAAAAAACACATTCACTCACTGAGCCCTCACTCCCCTACAAATGTCAACAAGATATTCTATTCAAACATGGAATATACCTAAGATTACATCTCTTGCTTATTTCTCTGCATTCATGCCTGTCTTAGTCAAGGTTCATCATAGCAATGGAACCACTAAACTATGAATTTATTTGGAAAGAGACTGGAGAAATGTCTCATGTGATTTTGGAGACTGGCAAATCCAAAGTCTGCAAGGTGGACCAAGAGACTCTGGATCCAAGAAGGAGTCAATGTTATTGCTCAAGCCTGAAGTTTTCCTGCTGGTAATATTCCCTTTTCTTGGGGAGAAGTCAGTTTTTTCTTCTCTTGAGACTTTCAACTGATTATGAATAAGGTCCTCATAGATATAAGTGAGTAGGAAAGAATTTATAGCCAGGATTAGCTTATTATTTTGTGAGCAACAATTAATACCAAAGTACCTATTATTTAAATAATAAACATTGATTTTTCAGTCATCCTACATGTGTATCATTGATTAAAGTATGAAGATGGCCGTGCTCCATAGTGTCAGTCAGGGATCCATGTTATGGAAGCTCCATGAGCTGCCATTTTCTTTTTTTGGGGTGTGTGTGTGTGTGTGTGTGTGTGTGTGTGGTGGTGTATTGTGTTTGTTCTTTGTAGAGACAGGGTCTTACTATGTCACCCAGGCTGGAGTGCTATGGTGCAATGGCGCAATCTTGGCTCAATGCAACCTCTGCCTCCTGGGCTCAAACCATCCTACCATCTCAGTTTCCCCAGTAGGTGGGGCTACAGGTGCACATGACCACACCTAGCTTTTTTTTTTTTTTTTTTTAATTTTTCTTAGAGATGGGATTTCACCATGTTGCCCAGGCTGGTGTTGAAGTCCTGGGCTCAAGTGATTCACCCACCTGGGCCTCCCAGAGTGCTGGGATTACAGGCATGAGACATCATGGGCCTCCATCAGTTTTTTATGGCATTATCTGGCACATGCAGTTAAACAAACAAGAATATGATAGACAACAGGGCACAGAAGTTATGTGCATGACACATAACATGTTTCAGTGCTACTTTTTAATTGATTGTGTAAAAGTGATCAAACTTTTCTTAGGGAAGCAGAGAAAAGTGGAAAAATTATGAAGGCGTGAGAGTAACTCAGTGAATGATTACAATTAAACAGCATCATCCATTAACTTCCATGTCCTCATCTGCCTCGGTGGCTGGGTAACATGACACTGACACAGTTTTACCTCTATTATTCTCTGGAATCCATCCTCATCTGGCCTGTCTGGATTAGGAGCAGGAAGTGATAATTAACTGATGGACTTTTAAGATTTAATGATATTTTGAGAACATTTTTTCAATGGGCTCACACTAAAGGTCCTTTTATTTATAAAAATAATTTTATTTTTACCATTCACAATGTCAGCTGCTAATACTCATCTTGTCAGCCCAAATTTGTAGAGCTTTATAACTGAGTATCTTCCTCATCAGACTGCATTTCAAGAAGCTAGGTCCCAAGTCTCTGGATCTTTATTTTCCTTGCTTAGGTCTTAAATATAAGATAAATTCGATAATAATTTTAGGACTGCATTGGAATTCTAAGTGTTCAGGCAAGCTGTAGAATGTATAACTGTAATTCACATCCTTTTTATTCAAATATTCTTGCTTGAGGAAACCACACTAAGAATGAGGAAGTAGTGACTGAGTGCCTTGCCGGTACAGCAGATGCTAGAACATGCTGTAGCATTACTATTCCCCAGGGCTTATTGTTATGTAAGTTCTTGTTCAGCTTCCTTTATTTTCTTTCACTTCTGAGAACTTAACTTTCGTTTCTCACTCAGCTCCTGTGAGTGAATCTGGTCCACACCTGCTCCTGCCCTGCCCTCACTCTTCTCCCCTGATTCAAGACTCCTCTACTTTGGACTGAAGGTGAGTGGGGCAATTTGTGGGAGCATAGAATGGGAGGCTTTGAGAAGAATAGGTTGATTGTGTCTGGGTGAGTTTAATTTGTGGTTCTGAGGCTGCTCTGCATAAACAAAGAGAGGCAGCTTGTTAACTGTCTGCTGAAATGGCAGAGGAAGAAAGCATTGAGCCTGGGAGAGGGGTAACCTTTAAACAAGAGAGGTGTGCAAAAGCAAAAAGTCTTGTTTGTTTCCTAGAGAGACCATTCATTTCTTCAATCTAGGTACCTCCATCATCTTCCTTGTTGGAAATAAAGCTCAGAATCTTAAGGGAGACGAGCACTCAAACAAAGGATTTCTCAGCAAAGCAATTTTACTTCTGCGTAGATGGGTGCTTCTTCTTGGCCAGTCACCATGAGAGCACACTAGAACAAAGGAGGAAGAAAGTTTTTATTCCTGATGCAAATCTTGCCCCTGTGCCCTTTCCCCATTGGCTGGAGTCAGCCACACAATCTAAACTAGACCCAGTTGGCTAAACATTTTAACTTTCTTTAGATAAGATGAGCACGTGAGGGAGAGTGGGGAGATGGGGAAGGGGTGTCTGCCATGAGCTAAAGAACTTATCTTCTTCCAAAATAAGGAAAGGAATGTGAGTTGGTACTGATAATACCTGGTACTGTGGCATGTCTGGGCATGTAGCAAAAGCAGAAAGGAAAGAAAAGAGAAGAAACGGGAAGTGGGGGGCGGGGGGAGGGCACTGTGAATTAAAGAATAAAGGATTGATCAGCCTATTTGAAGAGAAATCTTATCATATCCCACATTCCTATTCTGTCATTTTGATTTTTCCATTTTGCCAATGTGGATCAGAATATTCTCTTATTCAGAGGCAGCAAATTCCTTCCTCCTTTCTCCCGATGAAGCTTGTGCAATGAAGCTGTTTTCATTTTTCATAAAGCAACCTCATGATGAGGTTCAGCAGGGATGAGAGCCCTTATCTGGATCTGGGTATGAGGGGAAGGGGTCTTAGGTACTCACTCTTCAGGAGGAAGGCCCTTTTGAAGCGTATCCTGTTACTTGCCTTCTGGTAACTTTTTGGATGCTGTCCGCAGCTTTCCTGATGAATTAGCAGCCCTCTGGTTAGTCTGATGAGAGAGGTTGTGGGATGGTCAGACTGCTGCTCATCTCTGCAGCTCCACTTTGGTCACTTGTCTCTGAAGGTCCAGTCACAGGGAACTTGTTCTCCCACGAACCTTGGGTATCTGCTCCTGCTTTAGAAGTTGCTATTATTCTTGGTACACCTTTTCATCATGAGTTCCCTCAACTCCCTACTCACTTTTCCCTTGCACAGAGTTAAGGCAAGGAGTTAGTAATTTCTCCTGAGTCTTCTCTTGATCTTATCTCTGAGCATTTTGTACCTTGATGCCTATGTCACCCATATTCTGATGCGTCCTTTTCTTTGTTTCACTTTTCAGAGGTCCAGGTAACTGTCTCCTTATGTGTCTGTGCTGTATATCTTGTCAAGGTCCATATCTAGTATTTATTAATTGTCGACTCAAATCTAGTACAGGGCCCAATAAATAAAACTGTACTATTAATTTTTAAAAAATATTTTTGACTAAATTCACAAAACAAAAGCATACAGCTAGAGTAAAAAAAAAAACTATTCGATATACAGTAAACATTAAATACTGGGAAGAGATTGTACTCTGGACTAGGGAAAAGGAAGTAAACACGCAGTCAAATAAAGGAAGTAGGCCGGGCACGGTGGCTCAGGCCTGTAATCCCAGTACTTTGGGAGGCCGAGGTGGGTGGATCATGAGGTCAGGAGATCAAGACCATCCTGACTAACATGGTGAAACCCCGTCTCTACTAAAAATACAAAGAATTAGCCGGGCGTGGTGGCGGGCGCCTGTAATCCCAGCTATTCAGGAGGCTGAGGCAGGAGAATGGCTTGAACCTGGGAGGTGGAGGTTGCAGTGAGCCGAGATCCCGCCACTGCACTCCAGCCTGGGCTACAGAGCGAGACTCCGTCTCAAAAAAAAAAAAAAAAAAACAAACAAAAAAAGAAGGAAGTAAACCAGCAGTTTTAATGTAGCAAAAAGGTAGCAGTTACTACAGGATAAATGTAAAATCACCAAAGCAAAAGCAACAAACTAAAAGGGCTGCAATAGGATCTGGTATCTGCAGTGCTCTTGTCAAGGGCTTTGCAACTCTAAATATAGATTTCAGATTGGGTCTCACTGTGAGAAAATGATTTTGAGCAGAGTCTTCAATAAAATGATGGATTTAAGAACTGATGAAGTAACTGTGAGAGAAAGAGATGAAACTGGAGTAGCTTTATGAAATTTGTCCTCTGTTACAAAATGACTTATCTGAAACATATTGTCCAGAGAGTTAGAACTCTAGGAAAAAGGGTCATTAATGTAGGGAAAACTAAACCCTGGACATTTTTAATGGGTCATTGAAAAAGGAACTCTGAGTTTAGACAAATAGGAAGTGGTAACAATGTTTCTGAGTTCTACAGGTTTCTGCATGCCAAGAACAGGAACTATTTTCTCCATTGGGAGTTCCTGACCCAAGGAACAGGGGAAATTTAAAAGATGTCGGCTAGGCCAGGCATGGTGGCTCGTGCCAATGCCTAGCCAAAAATCCCAGCACTTTGGGAAGCCAAGACAAGAGGATCGCTTGAGCTCAGGAGTTTGAGACCAGCCTGGGCAACGTAGTGAGACCTTGTTTCAAAAAAAAAAAAAAAAAAAAAAAAAGATATTGGTGGCTAAACTCCTTATAGTAGTTTTTCTCCTTATTGTGTAGCCACTCTAATTTAATTTAATATTTATTTATTTATTTGTTTGTTTGTTTATTTATTTATTTATTTATTTATTTATTTACAGAGTCTTGCTCTGTCACCAGGCTGGAGTGCAGTGGTGTGATCTTAGCTCGCTGCAACCTCTGCCTCCCGGATTCAAGTGATTCTCCTGCCTGAGCCTCCCAAGTAGCTGGGACTATAGGCAACTGCCATCACACCTGACTAATTTTTGTATTTTTCTTTTTTTTTTTAGTAGATACGGGGGTCTCACCATATTAGCCAGGCTGATCTCAAACTTCTGACCTCAGGTAATCTGCCTGCCTCAGCCTCCCAAAGTGCTGGGATTATAGGTTTGAGCCACAGTGCCTGGCCATTTTTTTTTTTTTTTAATCTAAATTGTACACATACAGAAAGCTTCTGTGCAGGTAATCAGAGTATTCTGAAATAAGGAAGCTATGGACCTAGTTAGCCTTCACCGTGTCATAAAAACTCCTACATTTGTGCCACCTTCAAAGGGGAGCATGCATTTTGTTTATGTGTCTGTCTGTCTACCTGTCTTAGGTTGGAAGGGTTTCAATGGGGCTACATTTCTTCAATGTTAGACTAAAGAATGAATTAATCAAGAAAAATAAGCACTTGTATTAGTTTTCTAGAGCTGTCGTAGAAAAAGTACCAAAAGTGGTTGGCTTAAATAGCAGAAATATATTGCCTTACAATTCTAGAGGCTAGTTGTCCAAGATAAAATGTGTTGGCAGGTCTGGTTCCTTCTGAAGGCTATGAAGGAGGCATCTGCTCCATGCCTCTCTTCTAGCTTCTAATAGTTTCCTGGAAACCTTTAGCATTCCTTGGCTTATAGGCGCATCACCCTGATCTCTGCTTTCTTCTTCACCCTAGCATATTCCTTGTGTGTAAATGTCCCTTTTTGATAAGGACACAGTCATGTTGGATAAGGGTCTATCCTAATGAGCACATGGTAACTAAATAGTATTTAAATATACTATCTGCAAATAAAAGGACATTCACACATTAGGATTTCAACATCATTTGGGGAGAAACAGGACAGACTTTATCCCTCCGCTACATATTCTCAATATACTTGGCCTCCTTTATGGATGGAGACTTTTCTCCCATGACCAGCAGATGTTTCTTTAAAATGTATATTCATTGAGTCTATGTCGTGTGTGTGATCCTATAACTATTTTAGCCTCTTTTCCTGTTCCCTAAAGATATACACCTTTAGATTCCTATCACCATCATCCTTGCCATATGTCCAGGCCAAGGTGAAATTTCAACATTTAAAACCACAGCATGCCCCAGAACTACATAGCTGGTCTGGATCTCTCTATTTCTATACCTCCATAGCACTGGGTATCAGTATAGCTGTTGTAACCTTTACCTTTGTTGTCTGTTTAAATCTGTACAGTAGTGGAGAGAACTCTGAAGGAGGACCTTGGAGACAATACATTCACTCTTACTCTGCCTATTAGATTAGAAGGAGTGATCTTTGTAACTTACCTAATTCTATTGAAGAAAGGGAGTATTCTTCTTTCTCAAGGATTTTGTATGAAGAATAAAGAAGTCAAAATTACTTCTAAATTGTAACTGGTTATAAAATTCTTCACGATAAAATTATTTTCTTATTGTGATGGTGGTGGTGGTGGTAGTTGCGGTGGTATGTGTGTGTGTGTGTATGTCTTTGGGGAGTGAGTGTGAGGTCATGGGAGGACTTGCTATGGGTAGATGTGTTAGGATGTGAACTCTTCTTCACTGGAAACCATAATCACGGTCCCAAAGCTCAGCTATTGGGAAATTGCTAATTGATGGAAAGAAAAGATGAAAATCTGATTAAAAGGTCTAATCATCTATGGAGGGATAAGGAAGTTGTAGCTTTAAATATTCGTTCAACATTTTATTCCTGTATGTGATTCACTCTTCTAGGTACAGAGGACATATCAGTGAACAAAAACAGTCCCATGTCTATGAATGGATTACTTTTCAGGAGGAAGAAGTAGACATTTAAGGAACAATCTTATATATTACATAGTAAAAATAAGAAGATAAATGTGCAGTGAGTGATATTACTGGTGGTTTTGCTATAAGTAAGTTATAGTATGTCCTAAGAAGAGGACATCTAAGAGATTGAATTAAATGTAAGAGTGACTCTTGCTAACATCAGGGGAAGGATCATTTTATGCAGAGAGAGGAGCAAGCGCAAAAGCCTTGAGGAGTCATAGATTTGATAGTTTAATTGAGGAGGTGTTTTTTACATGTGGAAAAAGCAGAGGAGATAAACCTTAACAGTATAAGTAAAATAATTCAGATACCAAAGACCATATATTATGATTCTATTTTTATCAATTGATTAAAAACCCAAAGGATATTAGTGATTGTCTGGAGCTTGGGATCAGAATAGGAGTGATGGCATTAGGGTTTTTTTTTTTTTTTTTCAGGTGGTAAAAATAATTTTAAATTGGGTTACAGTAACAGTCATATAGTTCCACAAATGTAGCAGAAATTATCACATTATACACTTAAAAATGAGAGTGTTTGATGCTGTGTAAATACAACTCAGTGGCTTAAAAATATGCAAATGTTAGTGAATCATGCAAATATTAGGGATAGAATCACGTCATTCAGAGAGAAAAGCATGTGCGAAAGCCCAGGGGCAGGGATGTGTTTAGTGCATTTAACATGGAAAATGTGTTTTGGGTTGGGGAACAAAAGGCAGGATAAATGATGGGTTACATGAACCTCTTGGTAAAAAAGCCTCAGTTTATCCTCTCCAATAGAAGAGAAAATAACAATAATTGCCTTGATGGGGTGAAATTTGTCCTGAGACAAAAACTAAGAATAAAGTGTTTCAAATTACTACAAAGCCCGTTTTATTCTATCATTGGTTTATTCTTCTTGCCTTTCTTTTCTCCTTTCTCTGTTAAATATTAATGTTTTGTCCTGTTCTAAATCTCTGTAAAAGCAATATTCTTTCTATTCCTGCTTTTCTTACCCTGTCCCCTTCAACATTCCCAGCACCGCAGGATTTTCTGACCAAGAAGTTCAAGAGTCAAGACAGAAAGAAGCCAAGGGAGCAGTGCAATGGATTTCTCAGTAAAGGTAGACATAGAGAAGGAGGTGACCTGCCCCATCTGCCTGGAGCTCCTAACAGAACCTCTGAGCCTAGATTGTGGCCACAGTTTCTGCCAAACCTGCATCACTGCAAAGATCAAGGAGTCAGTGACCATCTCAAGAGGAGAAAGCAGCTGTCCTGTGTGTCAGAGCAGATTCCAGCCTGGGAAGCTCCGACCTAATCGGCATCTGGCCAACATAGTTGAGAGAGTCAAGGAGGTCAAGATGAGCCCACAGGAGGGGCAGCAGAGAGACATCTGTGAGAACCATGGAAAAAAACTCCAGATCTTCTGTAAGGAGGATGGAAAAGTCATTTGCTGGGTTTGTGAACTGTCTCAGGAACACCAAGGTCACCAAACATTCCGCATAAACGAGGTGGTCAAGGAATGTCAGGTAGGCTCCAAGGTAGAGGAAGAGAAAGCAGAGAGCAGAAGATGGTACCTGATGTGAAATCTCCAAGTTTTTTGTCCTGCTTTATTCCCCTTTTCACCATAGAACTGAGAACCCTGTGATCTCTTTCCAAACTCTTTTTTTTTTTTTTTTTTTTTTTTGAGACAGAGTCTCGCTCTGTCGCCCAGGCTGGAGTGCTGTGGCTGGATCTCAGCTCACTGCAAGCTCCACCTCCCGGGTTCCCGCTATTCTCCTGCCTCAGCCTCCCGAGTAGCTGGGACTACAGGCGCCCGTCACCATGCCCGGCTAGTTTTTTGTATTTTTTTTTTTTAGTAGAGACGGGGTTTCACCGTGTTAGCCAGGATGGTCTCGATCTCCTGACCTCGTGATCCGCCCGTCTCGGCCTCCCAAAGTGCTGGGATTACAGGCTTGAGCCACCGCGCCCGGCCCCAAACTCTTTGCTTAGTTTCTGAAGCCTGAAGGACAGTTTTTATTTGCACATTGTTTTTATTTAAAAGAGTACAAATTTTTAGCAAGGAAAAGTTGAATGAATGGAGAATTGCTTTGTAAGATAAGCTCTAATTGCCCCTCAGAGAAGAAAGGTGTTTTTGGAAACATGTCTTGTTAGATGTGGCAAGAGTGGCAATGAAAGGAAGTCTTTCCTTAATGCAGGGTCTGCTTTTTCTCTAGGAAAAGAATCAGGCTACTCTTGATAAGGGGATGGCAACTTCCATCATCCAGTAATAAAGAATACGTTCATCTCCTCAGATTTTCCCCCATGCCATAGGTTCTAATCACCAGCCCCACTGTTTCTGTAAACTAGTCCCTTCTGAGAGCAATCTTATTTCTTCCTTGCTATCCTCTATCCAGGTGCTGAGAAAACTCAAAACTTTACTCTGGTATAATTTCTTTCTCACAGGAAAAGCTGCAGGCAGCCCTGCAGAAGCTGACAAAGGAGGATCAAGAAGCTGAGAAGCTGGAAGATGACATCAGACAAGAGAGAACCATCTGGAAGGCAGGAGGAGACACCTCCTAAGGGATAATTAGACAGGAATCTGGGCAGGACCTTGGGCTCTCTCACAAGGAGACCACTTCCCCTTTGCTATGCTAGAATTAACAAGTATAGAAGTCATTTGATTAGGTCTCATTTAATTCCTTCCCTGTTGGAGTTTGGGGGCTGGAGAGCAGACATATCATAAATCAACACAATATTTGGAAGTGAAGGCATGGAGGGAAATACCTGTGAAAATGCTTTCTGTGAATCCTGTGTTCCATTTGTGTCATCAGGTTTGAGGCTCCAATCCTTCCAGTAAACAACCTGGGGAAAGACCCAGGATTCCCTGTTTAGGTGGTTTGGGTAGGGGAATTTTTTGTTTGTTTGTTTGTTTGTTTGTTTGTTTGTTTTAGACAGAGTCTCGCTCTGTCATCTAGGCTGGAGTGCAGTGGAGTGATCTCGGCTCACTGCAACCTCTGCCTTCCCGGTTGAAGCAATTCTCCTGCCTCAGCCTCCCAAGTAGCTGGGACTACAGGCATGTGCCACCATACTTGGCTAATTTTTTATATTTTCAGTAGAGACGAGGTTTCACCATGCTAGCCAGGATGGTCTTGATCTCCTGACCTCGTGATCCGCCCACCTCTGCCTCCCAAAGTGCTGGGATTACAGGCGTGAGCCACTGTGCCCGACCAGGTAGAGGGATTTAAGAGAGAGAAAGGCAAGGTTGTTCAGGATAGGTGTCTATAATCCAAGCCTCACCCAAGCATCACATTTTGTCTTAGATTAGGCCTCAATAAAAGACTTGAGTGTATTGCTTTGGAAGGAGTTCCGGTTAAAAAATAGAAAAGCATGGCTTCACCAGAAATTGAGTATTGGTTTTTGCCTCGCATTCCTTTTGAGAACTCCGTGAGGAAAACAGTTCTTATCTTGGCTCCCAGGCTCATACAAAGCAGGCCTTCAACCAGCCAGACTGACTGCCTCTTTCTCTTCTCATTCCCAAGAATTATATCCAGATCGAGAGACAGAAGATTCTGAAAGGATTCAATGAAATGAGAGTCATCTTGGACAGTGAGGAGCAGAAAGAGCTGCAAAAGCTGGAGGAAGGTGAGGTGAATGTGCTGGATAACCTGGCAGCAGCTAGAGACCAGCTGGTCCAGCAGAGGCAGGATGCCAGCAAGCTCATCTCAGATCTCCAGCGGAGGTTGAAGGGGTCGTCAGTAGAGATGCTGCAGGTAAGACTTGGGATGGAGCATCTATATATGAGACTAGGAGAAAAACACAGAGGCTGATTTTCCTTCCCTTCCCTGTCTCTAGGCTTTCTTCTGTGTGGTGACATTAAATGGTTCCTTTGGCCAGGCAGTGAGCCTTTTATGCCCATTATTTCAGGAATCACAGAGATAATTAAGTGTATGAATGGCAAGGGAAATTCCCATTATTATTTACTTATGAGAGGCAGTGTAAAAAATTGAGCTTGGAGAGAAGATTCTTTGTACCACGAGCAAATCAGTTTTAGAACTTCCCCATCACATCAAAAACATTTCTCATGCCTGTTTACAGTCAATATCTGCTTCTACCTCCACCTCCTGGCAGCCAATCTGTTTTCTGTCTGTATATAATTGGCTTCTCTGGACCTTTCAATATGAATTGAATTATACAACATGTAGTCTTTTGCATCTGGCATCTTTAATTTAGCATAATATTTTGAGGTTTATTTATATTGCAGTATGTATCAGCATTTTGCTCTTTCTTATTGCTAATACTATTCCATTATCTGAATATATCATATTATGTTTATGTATTCACCAGTTGGTGGCTATATGAATATTTTCCAGTTAGGGACTATTATGAATAATGCTACAGTAAACACTCACTTACATGTCCTCATACAAACATGTTTTCATCTATCTTGAGTAGATTTTAAGAGTGTTATATGTTAAGTTTATGTAAAAATTTTTTTTTTTGAGACAGAGTCTTGCTCTGTTGCCCAGGCTGGAGTGCAGTGGCTGGATCTCAGCTCACTGCAAGCTCTGCCTCCCTGGTTTACACCATTCTCCTGCCTCAGCCTCCGGAGTAGCTGGGACTACAGGCGCCCGCCACCTCGCCCGGCTAGTTTTTTGTATTTTTAGTAGAGACAGGGTTTCATCATGTTAGCCAGGATGGTCTCGATCTCCTGACCTCGTGATCCGCCCGTCTCGGCCTCCCAAAGTGCTGGGATTACAGGCTTGAGCCACCGCGCCCGGCCAAGTTTATGTAAAATTTTTAAGTTGTTGTACTGTTTTCCAAAGTCGTTACTCATTCCATATGAGTAACAATATAAAAGCTTATAAAAAGCAATATAAAAAGTTTCTAGGTTCTTCACATCCTTTTTAATACTTGATATTTCCTTCCTTTTTTTTTTTTTTTGTTTAGTTACAGCCTTTCTAGTGGGAACGTAATGGTATCTGAATGTAGTTTTAATTTGCTTTTTCCTAAAAACTAACACTGCTGAAAAGCTTATTATTTCCACATGTAGATTCTGTACATCTCTTTTTAGAGTTTATCCTATTTTTTATTTTTGGTGCTATTGTAATTTTTTCTATTTCAAATTTCAATTCTTCGTTGCTGGCACATAGAAAAGAAATTGACTTTAGTATTTTAATCATGTATATTGTAACCTTGCTATTATTACTTATTAGTCATAGAAGAGTTTTTTTTTAAATATCAATTCTTTGGCATTTTCTACATAGAGAATCATGTCATCTGAGAATAAAGTTAATTATTTCATATTTTCCAGTTTGTATAGTTTCTTTCTTTCTTTTTTTTTTTTTTTTTTTTTTTTGGAGAAGGAGTCTTGCTCTGTTACCCAGGCTGGAGTGTAGTGGCATGATCTCAGCTCACTGCAACCTCCACCTCCTGGATTCAAATAATTCCCCCTCCTTAACCTCCCGAGTAGCTGGGACTAGCACACACCACAACATCTGGCTAAATTTTTTTTTGTATTTTAGTAAAGACAGGGATTCACTATGTTGCCCAGGCTGGTCTCGAACTCTTGAGCTCAGGCAATCTACCCGCCTTGGCTTCCCAAAGTGCTAGGATTACAGGCATTAGCCACTACGCCCGGCCAGCAGTTTGTATAGTTTTCATGTGTCTTTACTTATTTTATTGCACTAACTAGGACTTCTAGTACAATGTTCAGTAGGCATGGAGAGAGGGGATATCCTTTCCTTTTTCCTGACCTTAGGAGGAAAGTACTCAGTCTCTCACTTCCTGATGTTAGCTATAGGAGTCGTTTTGTTTTTAGATTTGTAATGAAGTTGAGAAACTTCCTCTTTTTTTCTTTTTTTTTTTTTTTTGAGATGCAGTCTCATTCTCTCACCCAGGCTGGAGTGCAGTGGCACGATCTCAGCTCACTGCAAACTCTGCCTCCCTGGTTCAAGCGATTCTCCTGCCTCAGCTGGGATTACAGGCCGCCCACCACCACGCCCGGTTAATTTTCGTATTTTTAATAGATACTGGGTTTCATCATATTGGGCAGGCTGGTTTCGAACTCCTGACCTCAGTCAGGTGCGTCCGGCAGAGAAACTTCCTCTTTATTCCTAGTTTGCTGAGAGTTTTTATCATGAAGTGTGTGAATTTTGTCAAACAGCTTTTCTGCCTCAGTTGATATAATCATATGATTTTTCTTCTTTATTGATGTGGTAGATTACATAATCAATTTTCAAAGATTGAACCAGCTTGCATACATTGAATAAATTCCACTTACTTGTGGTGCACAATTTTTGTATATATTTTGCTGGATTTGTTTAACTAATGTACTGTTGATAATTTTTGCATCTGTGTTCATGAGAGATACTGGTTTTTGGTTTTCCTTTCTCATAATGTCTTTACTTGGCTTTGGATTAGGGTAATGTTGACCTCATAGAATGAGTTACAAAGTAGTCCATCTCCTTTCGTTTTCTGAACAAATTTGGGGAGAATTTTGATAATTTCCTTCTCCAACTTTTGGTAGAATTCATCAATTTACCAATAAAGCCAACTAAGCCTATTTTTAAAGTGTTGCTTAATATTTTGGAGTATTGCAGGTCTCCGTTATTGATTACTAGTTAAATTCTATTGCCGTCTAAGAAAACATTTTGTATGAGTTCAGTTGTTTACATTTGTTAAAGTGTATTTTGTGGTATAGAATGTGTTATAGCTTGGTTAATTTTCCATGTGAGCTTGAGAAGAATAGATATTTGCCTATTAGATGGAATATTCTATGAATGCCATTTAGATCAGTTGATATATAGTGTGCTGTTTGGGTACAACTATAGTGGTAATCGTTTCCTATGACTGCTGTAAGCAATTGCCACAAACTTTGTGACTTAAAACCACATACCAAAAAATTGTCTCATGGTTCTGAAAGCTCAGAGTCCAAAATCAGTGTACCAGCAACCACCAGAAGCTAATAGGGAAGCATGGAACGGATTACAGTAGGGACAAACATTACCAATATCCTGAGTTTGGACCTAGATTCAAGAACTGTGAGAGAATAAATCTCAGTTGTTTAAAAACCATATAGTTTGTGCTACTTTGTTACAGCAATCCCAGAAAATTAAAAAGCCTACCATTTTTGACTGTTTTCTATTTACTCTACTTGTTCTTTGCTTTTTTTCCCTTCCTCTCTTTTTCTGCCCTCTTTTACTTTTAACTATTTTGTGTTATTCAGTTGAGTATTTCATATTATTCAATTTTCTTTCCTCTCTTAGCTTATTAGTTATGTAATATACATAACTAATATACATAAAGGTATATGTAAATATAAAACATACATATATATTGAAATATAAAAATATTAAAAAATAAACATTTTATAAATATATAAAAATATATTTTAAAAATATAAATAACACTATACATATATATATATATATAGGCTTAGTGCTTGCTCTGGAGTTTGTAATACGCATTTACAGCTAATCTAAGTCTACTTACAAATAACACTATACCCCTTCACATGTAGTGCTGGTACCTTAGAGCAGAGTATCCTCAATCTTGAGTAGCATTGCTGTCATCCATTTCACTTATCCATAAGCTGTAATCACCTGCTACATTGTTGATATTATTACTTTAAACCATTATCTTATATATTAGTTGAGAATAAGAAAAATAAAATATTTTATTTTACTTTTATTTCTTTTTCAGTGATCTTTCTCTCTTTGTGAAGATCTGAATTTCAGACATACAATCTTTTCTTCCCCCGAACGTCTTTTAACATTTATGGCAAAGTATTTCTTCATTATTGCAGGACAAAATTTCTGAATATAAAATTCTTGAGTCATGGGTTTTATTCTTTCAAAACTTTAATATTTATTCCACATGCTAAACTTTTACTAATTTTAGTAGTTTGTGTTTCTGTGTATATTCTTTGAGATCATTTACATACCTAATCATGCTATCTGTAAATAAATATAGTTAATTTTAAAATTTTCACTTTTATTTAAGGTACAGGGAGTATATGTACAGGTTTGGTACATGCAAATATTGTGTGATGCTGAGGGTTTAGGATACAGATCCCATCACCTAGGTAATGAGCATAGTACCCAATCAGTAGTTTTTCAGCCCACACACCCTTCCTCCCTTCCCTAGTGTAGCCTGCAGTGTCTATTACTTCCATATTTATGTCCATGTATGTTCAATATTTAGCTTACACTTGTAAGTGAGAACATGCAGTGCTTGATTTTCAGTTCCTGTGTTAATTTGCTTAGGATTATGGCCTCCTGCTGTGTCGATGTTGCAAAGAACATGATTTTATTCTTTTTTACGGCATGTAGTATTCCATGGTGTATATGTACCACATTTTGTTTATCCAGTCTACCATTGATGGATACCTGGGTTGATTCCATGTCTTTGCAAGCAAAAAAACAAAGTGTCCTATTAAAAATGGGCAAAATCATGAACAGACATTTATGAAAAGAAGACATACAGGCTGCCAACAAACATATGAAAAAATACTCATCATTGCTGATAACCAGAGAAATGCAAATCAAAATCACAACAAGATACCATCTCACAACAGTCAGAATGGCTATTAATATAAAGTCAAAAGTTAAGAGATGCTAGTGAGGCTACAGAGTAATGGGAACATGTACTCTGTTGGTAGAAATGTAAATTATTTCAGCCATTGTAGAAAGCAGTCTGGAGATTTCTGAAAGAACTTAAAACAGAGCTACTGTTAGACCCAGCAATTCCACTACTGGTTATACACGCAAAGGAAAATAAATCATTCTACAAAACAAATATAGTTTTACTTCTCTTCCATGCTAGATGTCTTATTTCCTTTTATTTTTCCTTTTTTCTTTTTTATCTTTCTTTTTTGTTGTTGTGTGTGTTTGTGTGTGTGTTTTTTTATTGCACGTGATAGAACTTCCACTACAATGTTGACCGTAGTGGTGAAACCACACACACTAGTCTTTTTCTTGATTTTAGGAGGAAGTAATTCAGACTTTCACTATTAATTATGATATTAGCTGTATATTACTTATACATGTTTCTTATCAGTTTTGAGGATGTTTGTAGAGGACTATATGCTCTTGCAAATGAAGCAGGCCATTCTCCATTAATATTATAAATCCTGCTCTTGCAAAGGAAGCAGGCCATTCCCCCATTAATATTATAAGTCCCGCTCCTGCAAAGGAAGCTGGGCATTCATCCTCTGCAAACAGGGAGGACAAAGGAGCCTACAAGACTGGCCTCAGTTGCAAATAGCAGACCCTGGGGGCTTGTTTATATGTAAACATCTTGGAAATTCAGAAGCTCAGAGAAAGGTCAGAAAAACAACAATGTGTCTCCGGGTGACTTGGTAACGTTCCACAAACGACTGTATAAAATAAAGCCGAGCGTGTAGTTCGGGGCGGCCGCCATGTTTGTCTCATCTTGTGTTGTCTTGTGTGTTCATTCCTTTGTTTAGGAAACACGCGGACCCCAACAGATGTTCTCTTTTATTACCAGTTTGTTGAGAGGTTTTATCTGAATGGATGTTGATTTTCTTTTTTTTTTTTTTTTTTTTTTTGAGACGAAGTCTGCTCTGTCGCCCAGGCTGGACTGCAGTGGCGCCATCTCGGCTCACTGCAAGCTCCGCCTCCCGGGTTTACGCCATTCTCCTGCCTCAGCCTCCCGAGTAGCTGGGACTACAGGCGCCCGCCACCTCACCCTGCTAGTTTTTTGTATTTTTTAGTAGAGACGGGGTTTCACCCTATTAGCCAGGATGGTCTCGATCTCCTGACCTCGTGATCCGCCCGTCTCGGCCTCCCAAAGTGCTGGGATTGCAGGCTTGAGCCACCGCGCCCGGCCAGGATGTTGATTTTCTTGTTGAATTGTTGGAGTCATTTACAGATTCTGGATATTAATACCTTATCAGACACATGATTTGTAACTATGCTTTCCCATTCTGTGGATTGGCTTTCCACTCTCTTCATAGTGTTTTTCGTAACTTGAGTGATTTTTTTAAAGTTTAATTTTGGTAAAGTTCTGTTTGTTTATTTTTTTCTCACATTGGCTTTACTTTTTATATCATAGCCAACAAATAGCTACCAAATCCAATGTCATGCAATTTTCCCCTTTTCTTCTAGGAGTTTTATAGCTTTAGGTCTTTGATTTATTTTTAGTTATAGTGGTTATATGGTATAAGTTATCTATTTTTAATGTTATTGTAGCCATTGTATTGTATTGTGCCATTTTTTGGAAACAGTTTGGTAATAAGGGTGAAGAGGTGGCAGACAGCTGTGGAATGTGCCATTTTTTGCAAACAGTTTGGTAATAAGGGTGAAGAGGTGGCAGACAGCTGAGGAATGGACCATAGAGGACAATATTTGTTTGTCCAACCTCTCTTCCTTTTGATTGTTTCTTTACAATAACTTTTGAGGAACCATCACTACCCTATCTCATTCCCTGTAGTTGGTTAAAGTAGACAAAATTAGTGGCATTAGGCATGTATGTTACTCAGTTCTGGCAAATCATTATAGCCAATTCTTATATTTTTACCAAGCTTACAGTTATTATTTTACGATATATACTTGACTCAATTGGGGTCAATGGTTTGCATGCCTTAGAATTTTACTGTCATGAGTAAAAAGAGAATTTGTCTTTTCTGATGGGTATCATATCAGGGATAATAATTTAAACCAAGATAATCAAGCTGATGCCATAATTAATCTGAAAATAAGTCAATATAATAGGTATAAAGTATAATTTTTAGAAGAAAAACCAGATTCTGATGACAAGATTTTAGTTTAAAAACCCAGCTATGAGTAAAATTATACTTGACCCCTTGAATTTGTTTTTTAAAAATTTAAACCAGTTTTAGTTGGGTTTTGTCAGACATTATAACAACAAAAAGGCTAATACAGGCAGTGAAACTTTTTCTGAGGATGTGAAGTCAACTGGAGGTAAATTCTTTGTTGGTATAAAGGAGGTCAGATCAGACAGCAGGGAGACCAAATACATTGGTACATACTTGTTCAAAAAAATAAAGGAAATAAAGGTCATGGTGAGAAAGAAAAGACAGCTAAAAACAGTTAAAAATGGAAACTAGTCTAGGTTAATAAAATGTCGGAATCCAGGATAAAATTTTATAGTTTCTAAGATGATGACTAAGTCGACATTGACACTATTCTGGACAGTGGGGTGTAAATAGTTGGGAAATAGTAAGTCACATTTAAGACCTACTCAGTTACTTGCCCCTGTGGCTTGTTTCATACTGAAAAATGGATGAGATCACCTACAGTAGAGTTTAGTTGCATGTAGAGTGAGTACATGGAGGCCAGACAAACTTTTACTTGAGGTGCTTGCTTGCTTTTACTCTCACGGCAACAGCACACTTCTTAAGGACTTTGATTATTAATTTTCATCATTGAACCCCTAAAGCCTGAAAAAATATCTGGCAAACATATTTTGCCATTTTGTGTCTGTTGATGTATAAAATAAAAACAATTAATTAATGAGGTTATGTCATTAAAATGTATAAAAATATTAGAGTTTCTCCCTCTTTTTAAAATATATTCCTTCTTGAGATACTTGAAGCACCTTCCTAACTCCCTCATCTGAGTCCTCTGCAGTGGTCAGTCTGAATCTTATCTCCACACTTTGTCCCCAGTCTGTGACTATCTATTTTCTTCCCACCATATCCAGGGGTAGTAAGAGTATGGGGAGGAAGGTAGATAAAACTTTGTAAGACAGGAGGGCTTATCACTCTTAAGCATTGCTAGACAAAATACAGGATGCTCAGTTTAAGTTTAATTTCAGATAAAAGAAACATAATAGTTTTAGTATAAGAGTATCTTAAATATTGCAAAGGTCATATATATAAAACAAAAAAAGTATTCTTGATCCCAAATTCAAATTGAACTAGCCACTTTTATGTTCTAAATCTGGCAACCCTATCTTGACTTATGTTTTCTATCTTTTCCGCAGGATGTGATTGACGTCATGAAAAGGTATGTGTGGGAGAGAGATATAGTCTCATTTGTCTGAAAAGAGAATTATAGTCCTGAGAGATATCTTCCTTCAATCAGAACAGCATAAAAAATCACAAGGCTGGGAAACTGTATTAAATTGTCCCAAATTGCTAATCACAGATTAAAGTTTTCAACTGTAAGAAATTTAGGTGTTGGGAGGTCACAGAGTTAGGGCCAATGGAGGCCTTAGGAATAAGAGTTTGCAATATCAGAACCCCATGATTTCACTCACTTTATTCAAACCTTTGTCGCTGTTGTTTCCATATTGCATAGATGCCTGTCTTATCGCAGTGAAGGTCTGCCCTCTTTATATGCCAGACTCCAAATTTTCCAGAGACAGTGCCTTTATATTTATTTTCCTCCCTGAGAATAAAATAAGCAATAACTTTCTAGGTGGTGCTTTTTAGATTTCTAAAAAAATATATTCGCGTCTTGAGGAACAGTGGCGTTGGTCCTGGTGCTAATATAACCTTTTCTTGTTCACATACTTTACTATCTTGTAGGAAAAAATAATCTGTGTGTAAAATTGCCCACCTACTTGGCAGCATCAAAGTTTTTTTAAACACATGAAAATCAGACCACTATTAATTAATTTGGTCATCGTAATTTCTTCTCTCTCCAAAGAACGTGAAACCTCAGAGATTATTCTCTAAGTCTCATATTGGGATAACAGATTTTGGAAATCCTTTAGCTCTTCAATATAGGATTCCATTTTGATATCTCTCAACCACTCAGTAGACAGATTCCATGGCCTCTTTAATGACCACCTGTCTAGGAACCCACATATCTGGCCTCTTCCTGGTGGACCCACTGAGATGGCAATGACTTTTCTAAATATTAAATAAGTTTCTTAGAGGCACGGGATATCTTTTAAAAGCATTATTGGCTGGGTGTGGTGGCTCACGCCTATAATCCTAGCACTTTGGGAGACCGAGGTGTATGGATCACTTGATGTTAGGAGTTCAAAACCAGCCTGGCCAACATGGTGAAACCCCGTCTCTACCAAAAGTACAAAAAAATTAGCCGGATATGGTGGCAGGCACCTATAATCCCAGCTACTTGGGAGGCTGAGGCAGGAGAATCACTTGAACCTGGGAGGCAGAGGTTGCAGCGAACCGAGGTTGCGCCACTATACTTCAGCCTGGACGATGGAGTAAGACTGTCTCAAAACAGAAACAAACAAACAAACAAAAAGCATTATTATTTTATCCAATTTCATATTCATTTTTAAGAGGTCCAGCCTGGGTGACAGAGCGAGACTCTATCTCAAAAAAAAAAAAAGCATTATTATTTTATCTATTTTTATATTCATTTTTTTTTTTTTTTTTTTTTTTTTTGAGAAGGAGTCTCACTCTGTCACCCAGGCTGGAGTGCAGTGGCCAGATCTCAGCTCACTGCAAGCTCCGCCTCCCGGGTTTACGCCATTCTCCTGCCTCAGCCTCCTGAGTAGCTGGGACTACAGGCGCCCGCCACCTCGCCCGGCTAGTTTTTTGTATTTTTTTAGTAGAGACGGGGTTTTACCGTGTTAGCCAGGATGGTCTCGATCTCCTGACCTCGTGATCCACCCGCCTCGGCCTCCCAAAGTGCTGGGATTACAGGCTTGAACCACCGCGCCCAGCCATATTCATTTTTAAGAGGTAGAAAGCGTGGGGTTAATTATTGCATTTTAAAAGTAAGAAAGTGAACATCTTTGAGTGAAGACCTTCCCAAGGTTACACAGAGGGGAAGTGGGCAGACAGGTAGACCTGAGCACATTTCTCTGGACTCCAGTGTCAGGTGTCTCACCTCTACTGTCCTCAGGGAAGAGGGTCCAAGTGCATCAGTAAGTATGGTGAAAGGTGAAAGAGACATTGATCTTGGATGGAGAGAAATAGGGCAAAGCTGTAAAGGTTATCAATTTTTGTTATCACTAGGAGTGAAAGCTGGACACTGAAGAAGCCAAAACCTGTTTCCAAGAAACTGAAGAGTGTATTCAAAGCACCAGATCTCAGTAGGATATTGCAAGTTCACAAAGGTAAGGGGATTCAGAGGAAGACTGTGAGTGTGGATTTCTTAGTATCAGGGCTCAATAGGGAAGCAGGTGGTTTTTTTCGGTTAGGATATAGGAGAGGAGGTGGGCCAGAGAAGGAGGAAAATCCTGTGCGGTAGATGTGGTCCTATCTTGGGGGAATGGCCAGGTGTCTGATTTATCCTCTCATTCACCAGTGCATAGAATCCCGGTATTCCTCTTTCCTTTCCCTACTCTGGAGAAGAGACAAGTGTCTGTACTTACTCATTTGCTTCTAACAACATCACTGAAACTTTTGTCATTTCAGAGCTGACAGATGTCCAGTGCTACTGGGGTAAGATGATATGGGGTTTTCAAATCACCTCCTTTCAGAATTGTGGTTACTATTAGAACTCATAATCTGAGTCTCATGTGTTCCTCCCCAAACATGTTTATACCCTGTAGTTCTTTTTTTTTTTTTTTTTTTTTTTTTTTTGAGACGGAGTCTTGCTCTGCCACCCAGGCTGGAGTGCAGTGGCCGGATCTCAGCTCACTGCAAGCTCCACCTCCCGGGTTTACGCTATTCTCCTGCCTCAGCCTCCCGAGTAGCTGGGACTACAGGCGCCCGCCTCGTCGCCCGGCTAGTTTTTTGTATTTTTAAGTAGAGACAGGGTTTCACCGTATTAGCCAGGATGGTCTCGATCTCCTGACCTCGTGATCCACCCGTCTCAGCCTCCCAAAGTGCTGGGATTACAGGCTTGAGCCACCGTACCCTGTAGTTCTTAAATGTCCTACTAACCTCTGACTATCAGCACAAGTTCCATTTGATATCGACACAAATTCCACTTTCAATATGTCTCTTCTCAATGCCATAAGACACACCTATCCCATATTCTTCACTTGACTATGTAATTTTTTCTACAGTGGACGTGATGCTGAATCCAGACAGTGCCACTCCGAATGTTGCTGTTTCTGTGGATCAGAGGCAAGTGGCAACTGTACGCACCCTCACATTTAAGAATTCAAATCCACGTGATTTTTCTGCTTTTGGTGTCTTGGGCTGCCAATATTTCTCTTCAGGGAAATATTACTGGGAAGTAGATGTGTCTGGAAAGATTGCCTGGATCCTGGGCGTACACAGTAAAATAAGTAGTCCTAATAAAAGGAAGAGCTCTGGGTTTGTTTTTGATCCGAGTGTAAATTATGCAAATGTTTATTCCAAATACAGACCTCAATATGGCTACTGGGTTATAGGATTACAGAATACATGTGAATATAATGCTTTTGAGGACTCCTCCTCTGCTGATCCCAAGGTTTTGACTCTCTTTATGGCTGTGCCTCCCTGCCGTGTTGGGGTTTTCCTAAACTATGAGGCGGGCATTGTTTCATTTTTCAATGTCACAAACCATGGAGCACTCATCTACAAGTTCTCTGGATGTCGCTTTTCTCAACCTGCTTATCCGTATTTCAATCCTTGGAACTGCCTAGTCCCCATGACCCTGTGCCCACCGAGCTCCTGAGTGTTCTCATTCCCTTACCCACTTCTGCATAGTAGCCCTTGTGCTGAGACTCAGATTCTGCACCTGAGTTCATCTCCACTGAGACCATCTCTTCCTTTCTTTCCCCTTCTTTTACTTAGCATGTCTTTGTATTCATTTGCTAGGGCTTCCAAAACAAAGTGTCATAGACTGCTGATTTAAACTGTAATTGTATTGTTGTACTGTGGGCTGGAAATCCAAAATCTAGGTTTCAGCAGAGTTGGTTCTTTCTGAGGTCTGCAAGGAAGGGCTTTGTTCCATGCCTCGTCTCCTTGTAGATGGCATCTTCTTCCTGTGACTCTTCACATTGTCTGTATGTACATCTCTGTGCCCAGGTTTTCTCTTTTCATTAAGACACCAGTCATACTGGCTCAGGGCCCACTGCTAATGCCTTAATGAAATCATTAAAACATTATATTCTCCACAAAGACCTTATTTCCAAATAAGGTAATATTCGGAGGTATTGGGAATAAAAACTCCAACATATAAATTTGAGGAAGTCAGTTTAACTTGTAACAATCTTATCCTTTCTTGCAAGAGATGCTTGTACATTATTATTCCTAGTATCTTGGTTTCATTAGTAGTAAATAATATATTTTTTTTGTATTTGCAAGGGAAATACATCTAATCCCTCCTATAGAAAGAACAGTATTACTGTAATTCCTTTGCAATCTCTTGTCTTCCTCATTTACTCTGCCCCTTAAAAGATTGAAGAAAGAGAAACTTGTCAACTCATATCTAGCAAAGTACATAAGAATCTGTCACTAAATAATGTATCTTTGAGAATGTGTTGGTTTACCGGTGACACCCCATATTCATCACAAAATTAAAGCAAGAATTCCATAGTAATTTATTTACTAATAGTGGATTTTTAATGCTCAGAGTTTCTGAGGTCAAATTTTATCTTTTCACTTACAAGCTCTATGATCTTAAATAGCTTATTTAATGCTTTTGGTGTATTTTCCTCAAATTAATATTGGTGTTCAAGACTGTATCTAATTCCTCTGATAACTTTGAGAAACAAACTTTTATTAAATGCAAAGCACTTTTCTATGAATTTTAAATATAAAAATAAATATTGTTCTGATTATTACTGAAAAAATGTCAGCCATTTCAATGTCTTGGGAAACAATTTTTTGTTTTTGTTCTGTTTTCTTTTTGCTTCAATAAAACAATACTTGGCTCTACTGAAGTCTCATTCTTCAGTTTCCAAAATCTGGCTGCAGGTAATATGAGTTTCCATATATCCAGTAAAGAAGGTCATGTCTAGGCTCAGCTGTCCTTGATAAGAGACGACCTTATGCTGTTCAGATGTTTTTCTCATAATGAAGCACTTGAGTGCACCATTGCATTTACCATCCTATGTACTTTTCTTCTTTTTTTTTTTCTTTTTTTTAAGGTCTTTTTTCAAACACAGGATGAGTAGTAGAACTACCTAGGATAGCAAAGACACAAAACATTCTTAAAGAAATATATTGTATTAGTCGGGGTTCTCCAGAGAAACAGAACAATAAGAGATATATATATATATATATGAGGAATTGGCTCACTTGATTATGGAAGCTAAGACTTCCCATTATCTGCCATCTGGAAGCCAGAGACCCACAAAGCTGGTGATATAAGTCAGTGTGGCTCTGAAGTCTTAAGAACCAGGGAGCTGATGGTATAAATGCCAGTACAAAGGCAGAAAAAGATGAGGTGACATGTCTCAGCTCAAGCACTGAGGCAGGAAAAGAAGCAAATATCTTATTCCTTGACTCTTTCTCCTACTCAGGTCCTTTATGGATTAGATGATGTCTAGCAACTTGGGGGAAGGCAAACTTTGGAGAGGTAGACATTACTGAGTCCAGCAATTCAGGTGCTAATCTTTTTCAGAAACACTCTTACAAATAAAACCAGGCATACTCTTAAAAATAGAACCAGAAATAATGTTTAATCCGGACACTCTATGGCCAGTCAAATTAGCATGTAAAATTAACCATCAGGTATTCATTATAAATTAGGGCAGGTTATGCCACTGTACAGAATTCACATCAAGATTTGTAGGACTTTGAAGAAAGAGGAATAGTGTGAAAGTTCCTGGCTTGAGATTGATATAAACATGGATACACATTCATATATCTATACATACAGGTATAGATACATATAATATGTATAAATATATATACACATATGAACATTATCCAAGATAGTCTGTACAAATATCATAAAAAAGAGATTTTTCTTTTTTTTCTTTTTTTTTTCTGAGATGGAGTTTTGCTGTTGTTGCCCAGGCTGGAATGCAATGGGATGATCTTGGCTTACTAAAATGGCACGATATCGACTCACTGCAACCTCTGCCTCCTGGGTTCAAGTGATTCTCCTGCCTTAGCCTCCCGAATAGCTGGGATTACAGGCACGTGCCACCATATCCGGCTAATTTTTTTTTTTTTTTTTTTTTGTATTTTTAGTAGAGATAGGGCTTCGCCATGTTGGCTAGGCTGGTCTCGAACTGCTGACCTCAGGTGATTCGCATGCCTTGGCCTCCCAAAGTGCTGGGATTACAGGTGTGAGCTACCGTGCCTGGCCAAGGATAAATTTATATAAAGGGGTTGAAGGAATTGATAAACTGTTAGAGTTTTCCTGATGGTCTCAAAGATATTGAGTAGAAGAGGCAGGATTAATACCAGGCCTGTGTTACTAAGCACCTGTGCTCACTCCTCTGTACCACACCACCATGGAGAAGGCAGCAGCCAATTTCCCAGGAGATGGGGACAGAAGGGGGAGCCCAGGAAATGCTGATCTGCAGGAGTTTTAAGAAAAACTTTAGGTGCCATCAAATGTAAATTGATATTCTGAATACATATAGTCATAAATGAGGAATAAGGACGTGGAAGCACTTTATGACAAGTATGCTATTGCAGATGACATAAAGAAAATGTTCCCTTCCTTTGGTGTAGAGGATGAACATTATAATTGAATGGTTACAAACTTGCATTCTGAAAACAGTTGGAATTTTACATAATGATGACACAGCCACCTAGTGGCCCTTATAAGACCTACCTGGCAGTGATATTATGAGAATTAAATAACAGTATATTTGTAATAACTTCAGCTATTTTATGGAACATATGCACTGACACAGAGTGGTATACATTATTTTTTTCTTGGATTCTTTTCTCTGACTTGAGATAAATAATTTTAAGAATGCATATTAATTTACTTTTGAAACAATTAACTCTGTTTTAAGAAACAGAATAATCTGAGTAAAGGATCACAGTCCTTAACATTTTCAATTCAATTATAAATAAATATTATATTATTGTACAGTATTTTACCCATGCACGTAAAAGTTGCATTAGCTTTCTTTGCTGCATAAAAATAGGCTATTGCAAATTTAGTAGCAAGATAAATGTAAGATAATTATCTTACAGTATCTGCATATCAGAAGTCTAGACCCAGCTTAAATGGGGTTTCTCCTTCACGATCTCTCCATAATGAACTCACAGTGCCAGCTGGGATGAGTCTTCATGTGAAGGTTGGAGTAGGGAAGGATCCATTTTCAAGCTAACTTAGGTTATTAGTAGAATTCAGTTCCTTGCTTGTGTAGGACCTAGGCCCTCTGATCCTGAAGACTGCCTGAAGTTTTTTGCTACATGAACCTCTTAACAGGTGGTTCACACTATGGTTGTTGCCTCTTCAAGGCCACAGGAGAAGGAGACTATTCCAGTGAGAAGGCCTTACATAATATAAGACAACCATGGTAGTAACATCCCATAACTTTTGCCACATACCATTGATTATAAGGAATTCAGAAATTTTGCCCACTCTAAAAGGGAAGAAATTGCGTAAAGGCATGAGTATAAAGAGGTGGAAATTAGTGGGTGTCTGTTCGTTACAGAGGGCTTGGAGAAAGCTAGTGAAACAGTTCTCTAGCCACTGCTTAGGGCCCTAAGGGAATAGGCAGTGGGCTTCTGCAAGCCATGTTAACTCTACTCAGGTCTCTGGCCCTGATAAATACCCTGTAGTGCAGCAAGTTGTTGCAACTTCAAAGGAAAGAAAAGGTGAGATCGCTTTGCCCAGCAGCCCTAAAGAGACCTTAGAGACTTACTTAAATGCCCTCCAGAGATAATCTTGCTATAGTTAGTAAGCAAGACTAGCACAGTATAGGGTGACTTATTACAGACCTCATTCTTCAGAGTGCCCTGACAGTGGCTGCTGCCTTGATAACAGCACACAAGCAGCACAGCAGCAGCCACATCCTTCTGGACAGCGCCAGAAAGCTTGTGGAAAGCCTGAGCTGAGCTCAAATCAGCCGTCTCTGCATGGTTCCCAGAAGTTCTGGCCATAAAACAGCCATCTACCTGGACCATGCTCCACTCAGCTCTCCAATCCCTCCCTCCATCCCAGAAAACGTGTCTAAACCTTTATAGACAGTCTCTGTGACTCATCTAAGGTGCTTTCCCCTGCCTCTCTCGATGGATCTGGGGGTGAGTTAGAGGGCCCTGTTTTGCCCAGATTTCTCAGCTTTCAGAAATAAACAAAACTGGGACTTAAGGTGATGTTCCTCTGTTCCTAGGAGGTACCAGAGGCTCTATGCCAAGGTTAACGTTCAATAAACAGATAAAAGAAAATTGTACTTCTTGGACATTTTAGATACTGGTGCACAGTTGACTATGACCCGTGTGATTCCGAACACTAAGATGAGGGAAAAATAGATAATGCTTGCTGGTTTGGAGTCTGAGGCAACCACTACTGTTAAAACAAAATTTATGATACTTCCTAAAATGTACAGTAAGAAAGACTTTATTTAAAGAGTAGAAGAGATTGAACTCAACTGTAAATACAGTAAATTCTCACTTAACATCACTGAGAGGTTTTTGGAAATGGTGACTTTAAGTGAAACAACACACAACAGATCCTCAATGTCATTTTGTTCAACTACGTTTTGTTCTAACATTGATGAAAAAAGGAAAATTGGTTTTTTTAGATGTCATTTCACTTAGACCTGCAGTTTCCAAGAACCTATAAACAACCTTAAGTGAGGGCTTACTGCACAATAAACCAAGGTGCAGAGTAGGGGATCAGTGGATAAAAAACTACTAAGAGGTTGGGTAATTTTTTGCTAAACTGACCTAATAGAATTTTTGCTGAAGGCAGGCCAGAGTGTTAAGATATCAAGGATGGTCAGACCAAGAGTGAGGAATTTTTGATAAACTGATTCAATAAGATTTTTCGTAAAACTGAATGATGCAGAGAAGAACACAAAAGATCAAAAGTCAGGGCCCAGTTGAGAAAAGATTTCAGAGGAGCCTGACAGGAGTATGGTTAAGAAGAGAATATTTGTCACCACCCAGATTTGCCCAAGCTTGATTATGAATGGATATCTTCAGGCCCCTGTAGCCTTTACTGCTATGGCTCCTGCTGCTGAACGTATTATTGGTACTGGCTAATTGTCTATTTGCACCTCTGCTAGTCTTAACCCCTAAACCATAATGGGAACTGCCACTGTTAGGTACATCATTTTAGCAGGGCATGTTGTAAGACTGTAAACCTACCCGACTATAGCCAGGTATAGCCTGAGCTATAGCTAATGACATGATCGTTTTAGTAGGTCTTGGACTGGAATATAAAACAAGCCCCTTCAGTGGATATTTGGATAAAGCAAATTTGGATAAAATCAGTTCTCTTCCTAATAAATTTTGTTACCCATGTAGATGCTCACTAGAGAGATCTCTACACTTGACCAAAAAAAAAAAAAAAAAAAAAAAAAAAGACAAAAACAAACAAACAAAAAAAATCAAAAAATCATCAACCAGCAGACCAGGCTTGTCAACCAAACATGGAGAATAAACTAAGTTTTTATCCACTCCAGAATTAAAAAGCAAAAACTATATGATCATTTAAATAAATGCAGAAAAAGCTATCAATAAAGTCTAACATTCCTTCATGATAAAAACCCTGAACAGATTTGGCATCAAAGAAACATATCTCAAAATAATAAGGGCCATCTATAGAAACCCCACAGCCAACATTATACTGAATGGGCAGAAGTTGGAAGCATTTCCTTTGAAAACTGGAACAAGACAAAGATGGCTATTTCAGGACTCCTATTTGACGTTAATACTGGAAGTCCTAGCCAGAGAAGTCAGACAAGACAAAGAAATAAAATGAATTCAAATAGGAAAAGAAGTCAAATTACCTCTCTTCACTGATGATGTGATTCCATACTATGAAACCCTTAAGACTTGGCCAAAAGGCTACTAGAACTGACAAATAATTTTAGCAAGGTTTCAGGACACAAAACCAATGTACAAAAATCGGTGACATTTCTATACGACAAGAATATCCAGGTTGAGAGTCACATTAATAACACAATCCCATTTACAATAGCCACAAAGAAAATAAAATACCTTGGAATACAGCTAAGCAAAGAGGTGAAAGATGTCCACAAGGAGAGCTACAAAACATTGCTGATAGAAATCAGCAGATTTCAAGAGATGACACAAATAAATGGAAAAACATTCTATGCTCATGGATTGGAAGAATAATGTCATTGAAATTGCCATACTCCCCGAATAAATTTACAGATTCAACACTATTCCCATCAAACTACCAACATCTTTCTTCACAGAATAGCCAAAGAAATTCTAAGCAAAAAAAAAAAAAAAAAAAAAAAAGCTGGAGGCATCACGTAATCTGACTTCTAACTATATAATAAGGCTGCAGTAACCAAAACAGCATGTTACTGGCACAAAAATGGACACATAGATCAATGGAACCAAATAGAAAACTCAGAAATAAAGCCACACACCAACAAGCATCTGATCTTCAACAAAGGCTGACAGAAAAAAAAAAGCAATGAGAAAGAACTCCTTATTCAATAATGTGATGGGATAACTGGCTAACCATGTGCAGGAGAATGAAACTGGACACTTAACTTTTACCATATAAAAAATTAATTCAAGATGGATTAAAGGCTGGGTGCCATGGCTCTTGCTTATAATCCCAGCACTTTGGGAGGCTTAGGCAGGAGGATTGCTTGAGCCCAGGAGTTTCAGACCAGCCTGGGCAACATAACAAGACCCCATCTCTACAAAAAATTTAAAAATTAGTCAGAGTTGGTATCATGCACCTGTAGTCCAAGCTACTAGGGAAACTGAGGTAGGAGGATCACTCAAACCTGGGAGGTTGAGGCTGCAGAGAGCTGTAATTGTACCATTGAACTCTAGCCTGAGTGACAGAGAAAGACCCTGTCTCAAAAAAAGAGGAGATAAAGATTTAAATGTAAGATCTCAAACTGTAAATATCCTAGAAGAAAACTAAAGAAATACCCTTGTTGACATCAGCGTTGGCAAAAAATTTTTGGCTAAGTCCCACAAAACAATTGTAACAAAACAAAAATTGACAAGTGAGACCTACAGAGCTTCTGCACAGCAAAAGAAACTGTCAATGGAGTAAGCAGGCAACCTGCAGAATGGGAGAAAATATTTGCAAACTATGCATCTGAGAAAGGTCTAGTACCCAAAATCCATAATAAATTTAAACAAATCAACAAGCAAAAAACAAATAACCAAAATAAAAAGGGGAAAAAGTCGTGCACAGACACTTCTCAAAATAATACATACAAGCAGCCAACAAGCATATGAAAAAATGCTCAATATCACTAATTATCAGAGAAATACATATCAAAACCACAATCAGATACCACCTCACAGTCATCTGAATGGCTATTCTTAAAAAGTCCAAAAGCAAAACAAAAACAAAAACAAAACAAAACAAAACAAAAACAAAAACAAAACCAACAAAAAAAGCCCCAACAGATCTGACAAGGCTGCAGAGAAAGGAGAACATTTGTACGCTGTTGGTGGGAATGTAAATTAGTTAAGCCACTGTAGAAAGCAGCTTGGAGATTTCTCAAAGAATTTAAAACAGAGCTACCATTGGACCCAGCAATCCCATTACTGTGTATATACTCAAAAGGAAAATAGATCATTATACCAAAAAGACACATGCTTTCAAATGTTCATTGCTGTGCTATTTATAATAGCAGACATGTAATCAACCTAGGTACCTATCAATGGTAGATTAGATAAAGAAAATGTGGAATACTATGCAGCCATAAGAAATGATGATATCATGTCCTTTGTTGCAACATGAGCTGGGTGCTATATTCCAAAGCAAATTAATGCAAGAACAGAAAACTAAATGCTGCATGTTCTTCCTTATAAGTGGGAGGCCAGCACTGAGCATACATTTACATAAATAAGGAAACAATAGACACTGTGGACTATTAGAGGGGGCAGGTAGCGGGGGAGATATGAGCTGAAAAACTACCTGTTGGGTACTACATTCCCACCTGGGTGCAATATGCCAAGTAGCAAACCTGCATATGTGCCCCCTTTATCTAAAATAAATGTTTAATTAAAAAAAATTAGAGCAATAAGTGTGGAAAATATATTTTACAAATGATGAGACTATGCAGAATAATGTCCTCCCGTAGAAATTGTCATCTCAAACCCCAGAACCTGTGATTATGTTGGGTTACATGGCAAAAGAGAATCATCAGATGAAATTTAGATGAAAGTAATTGATAAACCGTAAACTAATGTATAAACCAGAGATTATCCTGGTTTATTGGATGGCTCAGATACAGTAATAAGAGTTCTTAAAAGCAGAAGAGGCCTGTAGTCCCAGCTACTCGGGAGGCTGAGGCAGGAGAATCACTTAAACCCTGGAGGTAGAGGTTGCAGTGAGCCGAGATCACACCACTGCACTCCAGCCTGGGCGACAGAGTGAGACTCCATCACAAAAAAAAAAAAAAAAAAAAAGAAAAAAAGAAAAAAAAAAAACAGCAGAAGAGGAAGTGAGAATGAAGAAGTCAGTGGAAAATATGACTTAAAATGTGGCAGAAATGTAGAAGTAACGTTGCTGACTTTGAAGAGGAAAGAAAGGAGCTTCTAGAGGCTGGAAAAGCAAGGAATCAAATTTTCTTCTAGTTTTTTGCAAAAGACATGCAGTTTTCCATACACCTTGCTTTTAGTCCAATGAGACTCATGCCAGACTCCTGAACTACAAAACTATAGTTCATGATACATTTGTGTCATTTTAAGCTGTGAAGTTTGTGGTAATTTTTTATAGTGAGTATAGGACCCTGATATATTCTGCTTCTAAAAACGGGAGGTATTTGTATGTTTTAAGAACATAGGAACATTTTAATCCATTATTGAGGAAACCAAAAGAGGCTATATTAATGAGAAGATATATGATATTTAAAATATTTATAGTATGAATATACAGTATTATAAACATAGCAAATATTTCTATATTGACAAAAAGATTCAGTGCAATCTAAATGCTAGTGTGTGTGTCTGTGTGTGTGTGTGTGTGTGTGTGTGTGTGTTGCCAATTAAGAACTGCTTATGAAACTTTCTTGGCAATGCTAAGTACCAAGAATGGCTAAAAAATAAATAAAAATAAATAATTGGAGGGTTTACCTTCCAAAATCAAGTATTTAGAAAATCTCAGTTGTATTTGTATAGCATTGGTGCAAGTTTACACAAATACACTAATTAAAGAATACTGAACATACAGAAAACTTCTTATGCTTTTGAGAATTCTATCTGAACTGAGTTTGATTTGTCTTAAGCTGAATCCCCTAGGAATCTGATATCCACAGGTTACTACTGAAACCCCAAGATACATTCCATCTCAAGGGAAAATAGTTAATACGGTTAGTCCTATCCCTTTTGTGGGAATAGAAAATAGAGGGGCTCTGATAACCTGTCATCTTCTGGGAACATGAGAAAATGCATAAATATTTTCATTATACCCCTTAATAGAATTTTCATCAGCCTAAAGCTTTTACTTGCATCCTTCTAAATAGATACTTCCTACTAACCCTGTGAACCAGAAGAAAAGACTTGAGCCCGGTAAGTAGAAAACTGCTGGCAATTAACAAGAAGAAAAACCCTACACTGCTACACTGGCTCTTTGATTTTTTTTTTTTTTTTTTTTTGAGACGGAGTCCCTCTCTGTCGCCCAGGCTGGAATGCAGTGGCCGGATCTCAGCTCACTGCAAGCTCCGCCTCCCGGGTTTACGCCATTCTCCTGCCTCAGCCTCCTGAGTAGCTGGGACTACAGGCGCCCGCCACCTCGCCCGGCTAGTTTTTTGTATTTTTTAGTAGAGACGGGGTTTCACCGTGTTAGCCAGGATGGTCTCGATCTCCTGACCTTGTGATCCACCCGTCTCGGCCTCCCAAAGTGCTGGGATTACAGGCTTGAGCCACCGCGCCCAGCCGGCTCTTTGATTTTGTAAAATAACAGAGCCTTTACTTTAATCAATGTTCAAATAGAGGTTGTGTCCTAGAGGACATGGCCCTGGGAGAAATAGGTTTTTATGACATCAATGATTCTATTATAAGGAGATAAATAATGGTAAGAGAATATTGATTTCACGTGTAGACCAGCTAATGTGACCAGTGGTGCAAAAGGGAACTCAGAAGAAAAGAGGGACTGGGTGTTGTGGTGCATCCCTTTAATCCCAGCACTTTGGGAGGTTGAGGTGGGTGGATTGCACCAGATCAGGAGTTGGAGACTAGCCTGGGCCACATAGTGAGACCTCGTCTCTAAAAAAAATACAACAATTTTCTAGGCATAGTGATACATATCTGTAGCCCCAGCTACTTGGGAGGCTGAGATGGGAGGATTGCTTGAGCCTGGGAGGCAGAGGCTGCAGTGAGCTAAAAGAGCTCTTTGGGTAGAAGAAATGAGATCAGAGTAGGATTTGACTGAACCAACAAACCTTAGTTTGGATGTTTTCTTGTGGCTTTCCTTCATAGTTTTAATAACTAGTTATTAATTTTTCTCACCTTTAAATGTATTCCCTGTAACCCCGGTGAAATGTGCTTCCTGTCTGGAGGCAGTGAATCAGTGCTCCAAGAAGCTGAGCTGCAAATTAGCATAAATTATAGAGACATTTTCTTTTTTTCACAGTTTGTTTTAGTCTACTACTTTTTAGACCACAAGAGATCATGTGACCACCAATTTAGGGAGGACTTCATGAAGACTCCGCTGCTATGTGTTATCCCCATAAACTGCATGCCAGTAGGAGTTCAGTCTGAATCAGACCAGGAGATGTAACTTGGAACAGACTTTCATTCAGAGGATTGACTTTTGGCAGTGAGAGCTAGTCACATGTCTCCTAGGAAAATATAATACGCCAACTTCAGCTAATTAATGACTGTCAGGGACAAAATTAAGGGAGGGAAGCTCACCTATGTAAAGCTTTGACTAGGGACTTGGCAGATGTCACTAAATCCGCTTGGGTTGATCTGCTCTTCCTTATGAAGAAGGCTACAGATCCTCACCAAACAATAATACAGAGCTGGCGTGATATTGCACAAAATCCACTCTTTCCTTAAAAGCTTTTTGAAGGACTTTGTAAATTTGTTGGGGAAGGTAAGACCCAAACCATGGCTTATGTTCTGGGGTGCCTCTCTAATGTTGCGGTTCCTGGTATCATGCCCCTGATTCTTTCCTTTTCAAAAGTACTCTATAAAATAGGTCACACTAGCAAAGTTAAAAGTCAAAGAGTGTTTTCAGTGCAAAAGCTGCCTTCAAGAGTGGGCTCTGTTTAGTACAAAGCTGGAGATTCTCACAGATGAGGTCCAAGCACTGGCAAGCCAGAACTGAAAACACTGGGGTAAAACTTCTTTTATTATTCTTTATTTCATCTTTAGAAGGTATGAATCTGCTCTGCTAGACTTTGCCTAGGACTAATTCCCTTGGTGTTTTCTGTTATGAAGGCATTGTCAGACTCACGGATAGGTAAAGTGGTCTCCTTTACTAACATCAGAGATCCTCCAGAGTTTAGGACATTGACTTTCAAGTCATAAATTATGCTCTGAACTCACTGCTCTCTGCTTGAGTCAGAGTAATGTTGTTCACTTGTCCCTTGTGTTTTCTGATACATACATTTTCTCATATTAACGTTCCAGTAAACATGCGCTCTGAACTATATTCCAATCCCTATGAAATGAAGTTCTACCAAAACACACAGCATTGGAATCTGCCTTTTCTTTTTTCTTCCCTTTTTGTTGATTTTTCTTTTGTTTTATGCACATTCTTCAGTTTATCAGACCCATTGTCTGAAACATATTTGCTCTATAAAAGTCAGTTGCTCCCCTTTTCTCAGAGCTCATCGTCATCCAGCTTGATATTTTAAATATTTTTATTATTCTCTCTCTCCCTTCCGTGTCTCCCTACTCCTTCTCCTTATACTTGTTTTTTTCCTGTCTTTAAAACCTGAGTCTATCCTTAATAATCTGCATTGAAAAAGAAAAATGGTTAATTATGTTTAATCATATGAAATTGCTGACCTACAAAAATAAAACCATTTCATAGATTTATTAGTAAATATCTAAAGAAATGAGGAGTCTGATGTCAAAGAGAAGGGCAAATGAGGGGTCTGAGGCCAAGAGAAGGGTCAGTTTTAGAGGTGCCAGCTCTTCCTGGGACAGGAGGTGCTTCAGTGTGGTTACACTGGATGTGACAGTTGCAGCCCCCAACAATGTTCAACACTGGCAGTGAACTGTAGGTTTCGCAGCCCATTCTGACAGCTGGTTTGTATTCAGGGCTCAAGAATCAGTGGATCCCAGACTGAAGAGACCATGTATAACTTGAGTTGTTATAACCCCAGTTCCTTTGTCTTTGTTGGAATACCTGGCCTGGAGAAGTTCCACATGTGGATTGGGATTCCCTTTTGTGTCATCTATGTTGTGGCTGTTGTGGGCAATTGCATCCTTCTCTACCTCATTGCAGTTGAGCACAGCCTTCATGAGCCCATGTTTTTCTTCCTCTCTATGCTGGCCACCACAGACCTCATCTTGTCCACTGTCACGGTGCCCAAACTACTCAGTAACTTCTGGATTGGCTCCCAAGAAATAACCTTTTCTGGTTGTCTAACTCAGATGTTCTTCCTCCACTTCAGCTTTGTGGTGGACTCAGCCATTCTGCTGGCTGTGGCATTTGATCGCTATGTGGCCATCTGCTTCCCCTTGAGATATAGCGCCATCCTGACTCCGCAAGTGATCATCAAGCTTATGGTGAGCATTGTTGTGAGAAGCTTCTCCATCATCCTACCACACGTTTTCCTGCTAAAACGGTTACCCTTTTGCAGGACACATATCATCCCTCACACCTACTGTGAGCACATAGGTGTTGCTCAGCTTTCATCTGCAGACATCTCCATCAACATCTGGTATGGGTTTGCTGTACCTCTCATGACTGTCATCTCAGATGTTATCTTCATTGCTGTTTCCTATGCCTTCATCCTTTGTGCTGTATTCCAACTCTCATCCCAGGGTGCCCGCCAAAAAGCCCTCAGCACCTGTGGTTCCCATGTCTGTGTCATCCTCATGTTTTACACCCCTGCCTTCTTCTCCATCCTTGCTCATCGCTTTGGGCAAAGTGTCCCTCAAAATGTGCTTATCCTGTTTGCCAACCTCTATGTGGCCATCCCTCCTGCTCTAAATCCTATTGTTTATGGAATGAAGACAAAGCAGACACAGGACAAATTTATTCTCCTCTTCTCTTTGAAGAAGTCACAATGAGTGGACACTGAAGGAGAAATGTATGTAAAATTGATCTGGTGAAATTTTGTGTAACATGGGACAACATGAAGATAAAGCTATAACTCTTATTAATTTGAAATTTCAGCATTCTACCTATGTGCAAAGTATAGGCAAGAGGGAGAGGGGAGAGAGAAAAATCTTACAAACTTCTAGAAAATAGAGGACTTTTTTTTTTTTTTTTTTTTTTTTTGAGACGGAGTCTCGCTCTGTCACCCAGGCTGGAGTGCAGTGGCCGGATCTCAGCTCACTGCCAGCTCCGCCTCCCGGGTTTACGCCATTCTCCTGCCTCAGCCTCCCGAGTAGCTGGGATTACAGGCGCCCGCCACCTCACCCAGCTAGTTTTTTTGTATTTTTTTAGTAGAGACGGGGTTTCACCGTGTTCGCCAAGATGGTCTCGATCTCCTGACCTCGTGATCCACCCGTCTCGGCCTCCCAAAGTGCTGGGATTACAGGCTTGAGCCACCGCGCCCGGCCAATAGAGGACTTCTTTGGTTTAGTTTTTTTCACCACTTTGTGAAGAAGCTGACGACGAATACAGTAGAGCACTAAAACTAAAGCTTGTATCTTTCCTAATGCTAATCTTAATATATTTGAAGGATGCATATTTTCTAACATGGAAATTCACCCCCGTGTTTCTCAGCTTGTGAATTAAAGGTAAAGCCTCTTGCCTTCCCTTGTTAAGTAGTTATCAATCCTCTCTACTATAATTCTCAAACATATGGCTTCACACTTCTTCAGTCCAGATTCTATACATTATTAATGATTCCTTCTGTGCCCTTTACTTTCTCCCCGTATCCATCTCTTATTATATAAAGTTGCTTATATTTTGTATATTTAATTGTATGTTCCAAGAAAATTCCAACCTTGGCTTTTCATAACCCTAGACCTGTATTTTATAAGTTTTATATATTTAATTAAGAAAATAATTATGAGAGGGTAATATTAGTTAATTTGGTTTACAGATGAAGAAGCCAAAACATAAAGATTGCAGAAAGGTAATTAATAATCCAGGTCTGAATGATTCCAGACTCTAAACTCCTTAGCCAATAACTTTCTGAGTATCTACTCACAAAAATGGTTTTCAAGCTCCTTAAACTTAATTTCTCCAAAATTTACATAGAAACGTACTATCTTCCTCTCTCTAAAAAAAATAAAAATAAAAATAAAAATAAAAAAACTCTTTCTTTTCTGTCTTCCTAAATGACACTATCAAAAACAGAAATTTCCAAGCAAGAAATCTATCATTTATTCTTTATTTCTCCTAAATTACTCTCAAAGAAAATTAAGTCAACATTAGGTTTATTATTTGAGTTTGAGGTGGTTATAAATTATTCCAGTGGATACATTCATAACATTCTTACCTTTATTATGGCTGTTCAGCTTGACTGGGCTCTAATCTATTATCTGTCTCTCCGAAAGTATTCCAAAATCTTTTTGAAGGTGTTCCAATCTTGCTCCATCCAATCCATTCTCTCTATAAAAGCCAGAGTGATCATTTTACAATTCACATATGATTATGACACTTTGTACCTTGAAACTCTTCAATGGTTCCATTGTCCTCAGGGTCGTGCATAAGTACTGTCCTTCCTTAGGGTCATTGTAGGGAATGCAAGACTTGAATGAAAAGAGCAACCTTCTGTAAAACTAACAGCTTTGCACTTTATTTACATTTATTTATATTTTATTTATGTTTGTTTACACTTTATTTGCACTCCCCTGACTCTTAGAGTGAATAATTCCAGAAATGATGTTTTTCTTTTATGTTATCATACTCAGTGTCCTGTTTTTGTTTTTGTTTTGTTTTACATAAAATAAAACTTGGTGTGGGTGGAGAATGTGTTGGGTGGAGTTGGATAGGATTCATTCAAGCTCCTGTTAGGAAACTATCCCAAGATAACAACACCTATTTCTTAAGATCTCCACTGCAAAAGAAGACATACATTGAATCAAGATGAACATATTAAATTACTTGAGAGGAAGAAGTAAAGAGTAAAATGGGCATTCTGAGATAAGATCCTGTGTGTATGTGAGTGTATGGTATGTGTGTGTGTGTGGTATATGTTGATATTTTCTTTGCTTCTGCAATGCCCTGTAGCCAGAAAAGACACATGTAGAGGCTGCTTTATTTATGCCACTATTAAAAATTGGCATATTTATTTGCTTATATCTTTATCTGTCCACAGCTATGTTATTGATGCAGAATTTTTCTCAGCCACTTTTGCCAGCTGGAGACCTCTGGATGGTGATGCCCCTGCCCAGGCCTTTCTCAGGCCAAGGTTTGCCAGAGAAGATGCCCTATACATTCAGTCTGCTGGGCCATTCCCGGCCTATACTCTGGTGCAAATCCCACAGTGGTTGTGACTGTGCACTCAGTCCCTGGCAGGAGAGGGTGGGTGAGCGAGAAAGTGTGGGATCTGGCCAGCTGTTCTGAGTGCCAGCACAGTAGCAGGGTCTGTGCAGGGCTTGCAGCCAGACCAGGGACCAGGAGTGTCACAAGCCACTCTTGTGGTGGACTTTGGCATCCAGACAAAGGGAATGTGGTGGCACCTAGGCAAGGGTGTCCATGACCCTGAAGCCTCAGAGGGGATGTTATAGTGTGCTAATTAGCTCTTTTAGTACTGTTATCTGCAGCGTGATGAATGGCAGCACTTTAACAGCTCTGTCAGCCCCTTACTTTGCTCCAGCCCACGGCTCTGGGTCTGGTTTGGCCCTGCTACTGCTTCCTGTTGCATGGGGTGGCTGCCCTCTGCCAGCAGAGGGCAGAGGGCCACAGTTCTTACAGCCTCCAGTATACCTGCATTCAGTGGGTCCCAAGTTCTTGTACCATGTCCGAGAAGAATGAGATCACACTGACAATAAATGGGTGAAGAGGTCAGGGAAGAATTTTACTGAGCAACAAAATAGCTCTCAGCAGAACAGGGATGTAAGGGTGGTCTCCCACCAGAAGTCACATGGTTTCTCTTTCTGTGTGGCTGGATCTGAGGCTTTTATGGGCTCAGAATGGGGAGTGCATGCTGATTGGTTTGTGAGTATGCAGAAAAGGCTAAAACAAAAGCACCACTCAAAGGTGGGCACAACAGTGTAAAAAACTAATTAGGGAAGGGAAGGTATATGTAAAATAGGTGAAGGGTGAGGATCAATCAGAGGAAAGTGTGCCATATGGAAAGAGAGGTTCTCAATCCAGTTGTGGATTTACCCAGGATTTTTAGCTTGGCTTTCAGGCTTTAAGCTGTCTTTGATTTGAAGGTAGGGTTTCACCAGGGACCTGCCCCTGTCAACCTAGGATTTGTCTGCCTCCTGCTGCCATCATTATGAGCTCCTCGAAGGCAGAAACTTAGTCTTAGGCACCTTCTTACACCCTGTCCAATGAAAATACCTGCCAAACCATGTGATTTCAATATGTTTCATACATAGTCAAACTTTATCAGAAATGTATTCCTTCAGGCTGTCATCCCTTTTTCTTTCTTCCTTCTCTAACCAGCTTCAATTCCAGAATGCATTGAGTCATTGTCTTATGTCCTAAACTCCCCTGTCTCTTCTACACACTCAGTTGAAAAAGTATTCCTAGAATCTTGTAAAGTTAGTTCTGTGTTTTGGAGAAGATGGCAAAAGTGACCACAAACTGTTACTACTGCAAGTGAATTACAATAGTACAGCTGTCATACTTGCCTAGTTTCAGCTTCTCAAATAAACTGAATGTTTCCTTGCTTCTTCTCTTTACTATTCTTTGCTTGACAACTCATGTTTAGGCTTCAGTTAAAATTCCTTCCTCAGATATTCCTTCTTTAATCCTGCACACTAGATTAGTATCACTTGCATACGTTTTCGTGACACAATGTACTTTTTATTTTAGACTATTCACAACTTGAATAAGGTGATAACTTATATTCTTAGTTTTTAATGTTTATCCCTTCCATTAGGTCATTGAAAACCAGTTTGGTGCCCACCTTGTTTATCACTGTTTTCTCATCCCCTGTAAAGTTTTTAGCACATATAAGTGCTCAATAAGTGCTTGCTGAATAAATGGGTTGAAACAAATGAGTTTTAATTAATTCATGAAATCTCTATTTTCCATGGTAAGAATCTGCCTGAATTTGTAACTCAGCCTAATCAGAAAGATAATTCTGAAGAGTCAACGAGAAAGGTTTATTTTCTTCATAGAAAGTTGATAATTGTTATTCCACTTATTCCTTGGTCCTTGTCTGTAATCATTTCCAAGTAATTTTATTTTTCACAGATGTGGAAACTAGTTTTCAAAACAGTTAAGTATTTTTCTGTAGCACAAGTGAAGGGATAAGGAAAACAAGGAAAAAATTCTAGATTTTTTTGCCACTTGACTTGGAAATTAGATTCCTCATTGGACTTATGGGAGGCTGTGTTTAGAGTTTTCCTAAGTACTCATGTTGGATCTATAATTTTTAGTCCTGTATGTAATTTGTGTTAGAGATTTACTCCACACCAATAGACTACTAATCTGTACTCTAAATAATGGATTAAAAACAAAGTTGATGTTGATTCAGCACCGAAGAAAGAGAATTATCAAGCAAGTCTGGCCATTGAGGAAAGTATCAGAAAAGGGAGGCCTCTGAATACCTGGGGGGATGGCAGCCTCAATGAGAAATATTTTCAGGATTTTGTCATCTAAGATTAGAGGGGGTTTCCTTTTAATTCAACAGGCATTTATTCATTACCCACTATGAAGTAATCTCTTCCAAAGATTGAGAAAATAAAACATTCCCTGCACAAGAAGTTTTAGGAGCTCTAGCCCAAGTCCAGGGACATGACAAACCTAACTCTTGCAAAGTTTCTTTATCAAGTTGCTGATAGAGCTAGATAAAAACCTTGCTGAGATTCAGTATGCTACTGTTGTGGCTCAGAACATGATAACCCAAAGTATGGTATCTTGGCACCCTGAGTGCTTTGAACTGAAGGAGATCAGGATTGGAAGGGCCTCCCAAGCAAGAAGTCTTCTCTCACTTTCTCCCACCCTCTTTTCTCCCTCTCTCATTCTCCCTCAAAGCAGGTCATGGAAACTAGACTGACTTACTTGTTCCCCAAGGCAGGTCATAGAAACTAGAACTCATCTCCCTCAAATCAAGCCGTAAAACCTAGAGAAGTCACTGTCTGATCTACCTCCACTGATAGTCTATAGACCCATATTCCAGAGGGTCTTGCCCCATAACTGGAGTGAAGGAGGGAAAGGGCTTCTCTACACAGAGAAGCCAAGAAGAATATGAACAAACAGGTCTTGCTAAGTTCTCCTTAGTTTGTTACCATTAGATCATACCCTTTTAGTCCAATCACATTTCTACACAGCCCTCCATGTTTCTTTGAACCTAAGCATTAGAAAAAACCCTGGGTTTGGGGGTTTTTATATTTGATGTCTCCTGTGTCATGTAAAACTTTGATTAAATAAATTTATTATACTTTTGTTAATCAGTCTTTTATCATAGGGGTGTTGGCCATGGACCTTGGAATAGACGAGGAAAGGGTATAACACCTTTTTACCATCACACTACCTTCTTAGATTCAAAAATTCCCAACTCACCACTAATAAGAGCAGAAGTATAGATTTTTAAGATGAGAAAGTGTTAATTTGGTTGAATCCTTGCTCATATCCTAGACTAACTTGGGGCCTTGGGACCTATGGATCCCCTGGCTCAGAGGCCCTCTGACCTAACCTGTCTCTAATCCCTGGAGAACATGAGGGGTGTACTTTTGTATGCCACTCCTGTAGGCTCTGTGTTTGTTCTTCCCTACTACAAGCATGATCCTATGTCTGTCCCTTCTGTTCTGTGTCTGTCCTTCCTGAGCCTGGGACTGCTTCTCCTGTCCTTTGGTCTGTATATTGCCAGCTGTGCTTCCACACACCCTACTTTTTTATCCTCCTTTTAGCAAAATACTGTTCCAGCACCAAGACCTCCAAGGTATCAGTTGGTGGAGAATAGTGAGGAACTATTTGGTAGTGAAGCTGGTGGGGAGTAGAGCGGATGAGAAATAGATCTGGTGAAGAGGACAGAAGGAGCTGGGAAAAGGGTGGGCTCCAGAAAACAGGAAAGGCCAAGATTAAAACTTTGAATGTAGTTTTTAGATCCTACAGTTATTGTAAGAGACTAGAGAAAAAGAGAAGTATCTACTTGGAGTTTCCTTCTGAGCCTTCCCCTCTGCTCTCTTCAAAATGTTTTCAAGTTGGCAGGGTGAGGTGGCTCACACCTGTAATCCCGGCACTTTGGGAGGCCGAGGTGGGAGGATCATGAGGTCAGGAGTTCAAGACCAGCCTGACCAATATAGTGAAACCCCCGTCTCTACTAAAAATACAAAAAAATTAGCCAGGCATGGTGGCGGGCACCTGTAATTCCAGCTACTCGGGAGGCTGAGGCAGAGAATTGCTTGAACCCAGGAGGCAGACATTACAGTGAGCCAAGATCACACCACTGCACTCTAGCCTGGGCGACAGAGTGAAACTCTGTCTCAAAAAAACAAACAAACAAACAAAAAAGCTATAATTGTTTAATAATAGATATAATTGTCCCATATAAGCACCATTTAGAGGGAGGTAGTCTCTGACAAGTTTTTCTTTTTAGGTTTTCTGATTATTCATAAATTGTATCTGTTATTTTTAAGTTTCCTTAATATCACTAATTTTAATTCAATTGTTAAAATGTTAAAATTGCTTTGTAAAATACCATCATTGTTAGAAAATATATTTTTCATTATTAGAAATTATATTTTTGTCTTTTTATCTGAATTTTAGTCATTGTGTTTATGTAATTTACTTGTGACATTAGAGATTCAATTCCACTAATTAACTAGACACTTTTTTCTTTTTAAAACAATTGATTTCCATTTTTGGATATTTAGTATATTTATATTTTTTATTATTAAATCAGTAATGTGATTAAGATTAAAATTTTGCATCTTATGCAGCTTCTATTAATTTTTGAAGTAATGCCATTTAGTGTGATAATTCAGGCTTTTTTTCAGTCTATATTTACAGTTCTGTCTTTCTACCTAACTTAGCATTTGTTGCTTATTTATTTACCTCAACATATTTCTTAAAAACCTTATCCTCATACAACTCTCAGTTAGATACTTTTTTTTAATACAATGTGAAAGTTTTCTTGTGATTTGATTTACATGTTTTTTTGATTCATGAGGAATTTTATGGTATTTAGCATAAACTATGGATCTAGCTACATTTTTTCTATAAACAATACTGAATTATTTCTATGCTATTTGTAGAATAATCCAGTACTTTTACATTTTTACAATTTAATTTTGATTCTTTCAATTACTACAATATGATAAAAATTACAGCCAATTTTGGAGCTATATATTTTGCTCTTTGAGTATATTTATTATTTTTTTCACACCTCACCTTCTTTAATGAACTTGTGGCTTTCATTTCTTTCTCTGATAGTGTTAGAGTGCTAAAACCTTTAATCATCTTCCAGCATTTCTTACTAAATGTTTACATGGACTCATTTTTTTTTTTGGTTCTCTATATTGAATCTGCTATTATAATCTAATGCTTCTTATTCACTTTTTTAGAGTAATGACATTTCTATTATATATTTAAGATGTAGAACATATTGTTTTCTCATATTTTTAGTTGGCACAATAATTGTACAATACTATTTATGAGTACAGAATAATAATATTCTGATACAATGTATAATGATGTAATTCGGGTGATTAGAGTATCTAGAACCTTAAATATTTAAAATTCACTTGTGTAAGAAGCATTCAAAATCCTCTCTTCTAGCTTTTTGAGCTGTACAATAAATTATTGTTAATATATTCACCCTACAGTGATGTAGGACTCTAGAATTTATTCCTTTTATCTAGCTGTAATTTTATAACTGTTAACCAATCTCTCCTTATCTTCCCCTTCCTTTATCTACCCTTCCCAGTTTCTGATAACCATAATTCTACTCTCTGCTTCTGTGAGCTCTTTGTGCTTAGCTGCCACATGTGGATGAGAACATGCAGTATTTACGTTTTTATGCCTGACTTATTTTACTTAACATAGTAATGTTCAGGTTCACCCATGTTGCCATAAATGACAAGATTTCATTTTTTTATGATTGAATAGTATTTCATTGTACATACATGCACAATTTTAAAAATCTTTGTTGTTAGGTACTTAGGTTGATTACCTATCTTGGCTATTATGAACAGTGCTGCAATAAACATGAGGGTACAAATGTCTCTTCGATATACTGATTTCCTTTCCTTTGGATAAATACCCAGTAGTGAGATTACTCAATCATATGATAGTTCTATTTTTAGTTTTTTGAGGACCCTCCACAGTTTTCTGTAATGGCTATATTAATTTACAGTCTTACCAACATCTTCACCAGCATTTGTTATTTTTGATTTTTTGATAATAGCCATTCGAACTAGGGTAAGATTATACCTCATTGTAGTTTTGATTTGCATGTCCCTTATGATTAATCATGTTGAGGATTTTTTTCATATACTTGTTGGCATTTTTTCTTTTTAATCTTTTTTTTAGACAGAGTCTCACTTTGTCACCCAGGCTGGAGTGCAATGAGGCATTCTTGGTTCGCTGCAACCACCACCTCCTGGCTTCAAGTGATTCTTCTGCTTCAGTCTCCAGAGTAGCTGGAACTACAGGTGACTGCCACCACACTCAGCTAATTTTTTTGCATATTTAGTAGAGACAGGTTTCTACATGTTGGCCAGGCTTGTCTCAAACTCTCAAGATCACTTGTCTTGACCTCAAGTCATCTGCCCACCTCGGCCTCTCAAAGTGCTGGCATTACAGGCATGAGCCACCGTATCAGGCCATATTGATTTTTTTTGAAAGAAAAAAGTGCAATTATTTTATTTGCACTTGATATGATCTTAGGTTCAGAAAATTATAAGAAATTTACTAAAAGTTATTAGGAATAATAAATAAGTTCTGTACAGTAACAGGATACAAAGTCAATGTAAAAATCAATTGTATTGCTGAACACAAAAAATAAATAATAAAAATAGCCTTAAAAATTCTAGTTACAACAGCATCAAAAGCAAAATACTTAAGAATAACCTCAACAAAAGTGTCAGCTTGAACACTGAAAATTCCAACACGAACTTGTGGCTTTCATTTCTTTCTCTGATAGTGTTAGGGTGCTATAACCTGGCTAGTGTTAGAAACACCGTATATCATCCCTGAGACTCCCTTCTTTCACTCTGGCAACTTGGCATTCCTAGGGGAAAAAAGGAATTGCATTCTAGGCCTTTATATTATTAGAGGTGGGTTTTTTAAAAAAAACTTAATCTGTTCTTTGTTCTTCAGACGTAATAAAGACCATGCAGTTTGTGTGTATGCCTCAGATTGCAATTCTTTCTTCTCAAATAAAATGTTACATTTAGAGATTCATTTCTACATTTCAATTTTGACTTTGGTGTATGTGGTGTCAGAAGTAGGATGCAGCTGGGTGTGGTGGTTCACACCTGTAATCCCAGCCATTTGGGAAGCTGAGGAGGAAGGATTGCTTGAGGATAGGAGTTCAAGACTAACCTGGGCAACGTAGAGAGACACTTTCTCTGTAAATTTTTAAAAAAAGTTAGCTGGGTGTAATGGGACACCCTTGCTGTTCTAGCTACTCACTGAGGTGGAAGGATCACTTGAGGCTAGGAGTTTGAGGGTACAGTGAGCTATGAGTGTCCCACTGTACTCTAGCCTGAGTTACAGAGTGAGACCCTGTCTCAAAACAAAAACAAAAACAAAAAACAAAAAAGCGGAAATTGAAAGCTAATTCAACTTAGGGAGAAACACCAGTCCCTGCAACTGTGGCATGAGATACACATATTGGGCTCCACAGGCTGCCTGTTCTACCCACAGAGAGTCTTGGACAGAACTTCCAGATTTGGTTTAAGTTATGTTTTATTTGGCATTTGTTTGGGGAGGGGTCTTGCCCCCTTTTGTTTGAAGAGAGATTGGTCCCCCACCTGTTTAGAAAATCACTTACTGGGGACTTGTTGATTATTTGTATATCTTCTTTTGAGAAATGTTTATTCAGATCTTTTGCCCATTTATACATGTTTTTTATTATTTTACCATTAAGTTGTTACCATTAAGTTGTTTTATTATTTTACCATAAAGTTGTTTATTATTTTACCATTAAGTTGTTTTATTATTTTACCATTAAGTTGTTTGTGTATATTGTCCCTTGTCAGATGAATAATTTGCAAATAAATTTTCCCATTTTACAGGTTGTTTCTTCCCTCTATTTTTGCTGTGCAGAAGCTTTTTAGTTTAATAAAGTCCCAGCTGTCTATGTTTCTTTTTGATACCTGTGCCTTTGTAGTTTTACCCTTAAATTCTTTGCCTAAACCAGTATCCTGGAGCACTTCCCTTATGTTTTCATCTAGTAGTTTTATAGCTTTGGGTCTTAATACATTTAAGTCTTTAATCCATTTTGAGTAGATTTATATACATGGTGAAAAATAGGGGTCAAGTTTTATTCTTCTGCATGTGGATATCCAGTTTTCCCAGTATCATTTATTAAAGAGGTGTTCTTTCTCCAGTGTGTGTTCTTGATACCTTTGTCACAAGTCAGTTGGCTGTAAATATGCATTTACTTCTGAGTTTTCTGTTTTGTTCAGTTTATGTGTGTCTTTACATGTGAGGTAAGATTCTTGTAGGCAGCACAGAGTTGAGTCTTTTTGTTGTTGTTATTGTTCATTCACCCAGTCACATATGGGGAGATCCAGTGTAACTTCCCTCTGTGGGACAATGCAGTCACATGGAGTCTAGACAGCCGTCTATTCTAGGCTCTCCTGTAGCTAGGATTGCAGACATCTTTATTGTGATCTGCTGGGAATCTTTCACTTACCTTTTCCCTGCAATGGTTAGTCCCTCTTGTCTCTGAGCCTATCCTGGTTGGCTGCTTTGCTTTCCCTTTTAAGGTGCCATCTTGAGTTCTGTGTCTCAGGGGTCTTTGTCCCTTTCTTGCTGATTGTGGTACGGTTTCTCCCTTTGATGCTCTCTTCAATGTGTGGTTATATATTTTCTATGTTTTCATCTTTCTTTGTGGAGGGAGCCAGTGCTGAGCATAGTCAGTCATCTTGATACATATTTATTCTTGAGTCAGCAATAAGCTACGTTATATATATTTTTAATTAATTTTATGTATTTATGCATTTAATAAATATATTTAAATTAATTATGCCATTTATCTTCAATACATAAAAGGGATGATCTTCTTCAATATCATTAAAAATACTTTCTTACATATTTTAACTTTTATTTAAACATATATGTATACAAAATATATTCTAAAATTGTGTTACCAGTTAAATTTAAATACTAGGTGGATTTTGATTAATGTTGCATTATGTATATAATGTAATAAAATGATGTATCAGTAATTATTAATATTTTAACAAATGCTCATTTTTTATTTTTGGGAATTTGTAATGTTTTTATTAATTTAATTTTTCCATTTCAACTTTTTTGTTTTGTTTTGTTTTTAAATTAAATTAAATTTAATTTAATTTCAAATTCCGAGATACATGTGGAGAATGTGCAGGTTTGTTACATATGTAAATGTGTGCCATGGTGGTTTGCTGCACTTATCAACCTATCACATATGTGTTAAGTCCCACATGGCTTAGCTATTTTCCTAATGCTACCACTCCTCTTACCCAACTCCCCAACAGGCCCCAGTGTGTGTTGTTCCTCTCCCTGTGTCCATATGTTCTCATTGTTCAGCTTCCACTTATAAGTGAGAACATGGGGTGTTTAGTTTTCTGTTCCTGTGTTAGTTTGTTGAGGATAATGGTTTCCAACTCCATCCATGTCCCTGCAAAGGACATAATCTCACTCCTTTTTATGGCTGCATAACATTCCATGGTGTTTATGTACCACATTTTCTTTATGCAGTCTATCATCAATGGGCATTTGGCCTAATTCCTTGTCTTTGCTATTGTGAAGAGTGCCGCAATGAACATATGAGTGTGTGTATCTTTATAATAGAAGGATTAATCCCAGTAACAGGATTGCTGGGTCAAATGATATTTCTGGTTCTAGGTCTTTGAGGAATTCCACACAGTCTCCCACAATGGTTAAACTAATTTACGTTCCCAGCAACAATGTAAAAGCATTCCTATTTCTCCACAGCCTTGCCAGCATCTGTTGCTTCTTGACGTTTTAATAATCACTATTCTGACTGGCATGAGATGGTATCTCATTGAGGTTTTGATTTGCATTTCTCTAGTGATCAGTGATGTTGAACTTTTTTTCATTTGTTTGTTGGTTGTATAAATATCTTCTTTTGAGAAGCGTCTGTTCATGTCCTTTGTGCACTTTTTAATGGAGTTGTTTTATTTATTTTTGGAAATTTGTTTAAGTTCCTTGTAGATTCTGACTATTAGACCTTTGTCCAATTGCAAAATTTTTCTCCCATTCTGTAGGTTATCTGTTCACTCTGATGATAGCTTCTTTTGTTGTGCAGAAGCTCTTTAGTTTAATTAGATCTCATTTGTCAATTTTTGCTTTTGTTGCAATTGCTTTTGATGTTTTTGTCATGAAACCTTTGCCTGTGCCTATGTCCTGCATGGTATTGCCTATATTTTCTTCTAGGGTTTTTATAGTTTCGGGTTTTACGTTTAAATCTTTAATCCATCTTGGGTTAATTTTTCTATAAGGTGTAAGGAAGTGGTCCAGTTTCAATTTTCTGCATATGGCTAGCCAGCTTTCCCAGCACCGTTATTAAACACAGAATTCTTTCCCCATTGCTTGTTCTTGTCAGGTTTGTTGAAGATCAGATGGTTGTAGATGTGTGGTCTTATTTCTGAGATCTCTATTCTGTTCCATTGGTCTATGTGTCTGTTTTTGTACAAGTATCATGCTGTTTTTGTTACTGTAGTCTTGTAGTATAGTTTGAAGTTGGGTAGCGTGGTGCCTCTAGCTTTGTTCTTTTTGCTTAGGATTGTCTTAACTATATGGGCTCTTTTTTGGTTTTCTGTAAATTTTAAAGTAATGTTTTTCTAAATCTGTGAAGAATGTCAATGTAAATCTGTGAAGAATCTCAAAGTTTTTTAAACAAAAGCTTATTTTTTAAACAAATAAATTACATATATATGAAGTTAAATGTTAAATTATATACTGTACATATTAAAGTTACAAAAAATTTAAACTCTCTCTATAAATATCCTTAGAATAGTTGATGCATATTTTTCTAGGCCTTTAAATGCAAATAAAAACATAAACAACAAATCAACACTAATAACAAATACTAGCACTGTGCTAATTTGTCTTTTTTTATTTAACAAATATATTTTGACATCTTTTGATTTCTGTACACATAGGTTTACCTCATTCTTTTAAAAGCGTAATTTTTTTATTTTTTTATTTTATTTTATTTTTTTTTGAGATGGAGTCTCGCTCTGTCGCCCAGGCTGGAGTGCAGTGGCCGGATCTCAGCTCACTGCAAGCTCCGCCTCCCAGGTTTAACGCCATTCTCCTGCCTCAGCCTCCCGAGTAGCTGGGACTACAGGCGCCCGCCACCTCGCCCGGCTAGTTTTTTGTATGTTTTAGTAGAGACGGGGTTTCACCGTGTTAGCCAGGATGGTCTCGATCTCCTGACCTCGTGATCCGCCCATCTCGGCCTCCCAAAGTACTGGGATTATAGGCTTGAGCCACCGCGCCCGGCCAGGGTAATTTTTTTTATGGAAATATACTGTAAATTTTAAAATCATTCCCCTATTAAAATTTAAATAGATGCCAACTTTTCAATTTTTATTATCCACATTATAATTTTACTCAAATTTTCTATTTCAATGATTGCAGCAATGGCTATTTACATACCTTTTCTATTTGCATAACTATCTTTGGAAGCATTTCTACATTTGGAACTTCTGTGACAATGGACATATTCATTTTATATTTTGATGCAGATTGTCAAATTAAACTCTAAGAATATTTTATAGTAAACCCTTCTAAAATAGCTATAACAGTTCTTAATTCCTCAAACCCTTCACAGAATTGGAGAGTTGACAGTACGTAGGATAGAATTGGATATCATCAATGAGATCATTGATCTTTAAAAATATTTGCTAATCTGGTAAATAATATCCTTTATTCATGTTTTATATAGAATTTATTTAAGATATTTAGAATATTCTATATATGTACTAAATATTAGAATTTATTTTTATATAAATTGCAAAATTTATTTTTATATAAATTTATTTTATATAAATTTTTATATGGTTGTTTGTATTCATTGCCAATTTTTCTACTTGACTCAAGGGCTTCACCTAAGTGATTTGTAAGAATATTTTAAATATTAATGGAATCATACATTTTTTATTTGAATTAGTTTTTAATTATGATACTTTAAAAATGGGATTTATTGTCTCCTATTTAATTATTATCTCTGTGTAACAGTTTATCCTTCCAATTTCCATTTTGACTTTTTTTTTCCCCAAATATATCTATGTGTATATGTGATAGGGGACATGGGATGTGGGGTAGCTTTTGTACAATTTTCTGATACTGAATAGAATATCTTAGATCTGGTATGCTAAACCTTAATTGAGGCTTGTCTATGCATTGACCTCTTCTGTAATTGAATCCATTGGTAATGAAATGAACCTTATCTAGACTTTAGCACAGACAAAATCCACTGCTGCTGACTACCAGCTTTGCCATTTTGTTCCATCTGGAATTGACAGGCTTTCTCCACTTTCTGTTTCTCTTAATTTGGGATACACCCTATATCACATCTTTCCTTCTCCAGGAGAAATAATCTTGTACTTCTGAGGTCAGCTTTAATAGCAGGAAAATCACAAAAAGTACATCAGAAAATATTTTTAAAATATTCTTTGCATTATATGTATATCATTTTGTTTCCTTTATCAACTTTTAATTGCTCAAGCAAAATGAATGCATTTAAGTTAGAAAAAATATTCAGAGGTCTTGATGAGAATTGGTGGCATGTAGGATAGAGCAGTCATTGTAGGAGTAGCAATAAGTGGATGTAACATGAATATTTACTAATTGAATACTTACTTATAGTACAATAATTATTTAGAAGATGAGAATGATGATTATGTGTGAGAAAGATTTAATTTAGGTAGCTTCAAGGTTTCTAGATTGAGAAATTGATTGTGTTGTACTGCCATTTGTTGAGTTGAAAACCATTGTAGGAGAAATGGTCTGGGGCAATAGAAAGACAAATGGGATAGTTTGGAACATACTGACTTAGATGCACCTGTAGGATTTCTAAGTAAAGATTACAAGCATAAGATAACTAATTTTTAAACTGAGAAGAGAGGAATTTTTTGTTTGTTTGTTTTGAGATGGAGTCTCGCTCTGTCACCCAGACTGGAGTGCAGTGACGATCTCGGCTCACTGCAAGCTCCATCTCCCGGGTTCACGCCATTCTCTTGCCTCAGCCTTCGGAGTAGCTGGGACTACAGGCACCCGCCACCACGCCCGGCTAATTTTTTGTATTTTTAGTAGAGACGGGGTTTCACCGTGTTCGCCAGGATGGTCTCGATCTCCTGACCTCGTGATCCGCCCACCTCGGCCTCCCAAAATGCTGGGATTACAGGTGTGAGCCACCGCGCCCGGCCAAGAGGAATTTTTAAAAAATTATACACTTCATAATCTTCAACATAGGGGCCACAGTTCAAACCATGACATTTGTGGAAATCTTGCAGGTACAGTTTTTCCACCAAGAAAGCAGCAGGCATGGATGCGTGGATAGAGCACTGTGGAATTCCAACCCTCGAAGGACAGAGAGAAAAAAAAAAGAGCGAATACTGAAGTTGGAGGAAAGGAGCCATCTATCATGTCATGAAATAACAGAGTTTTGGAAGAAAGATTCAACTGTTTCTATGAAGTCTCAAAACATGAATCATTAAACGGATTAAGCAGGGATAAGAATGCTGTTGCACAATACTGCCAGTAGAGTGGGCTTCCCCTGCTGGTATATGCCTTCTTTGTTGGATAAGAGGAGGCTTCTACCTTCTTTTCATGAGACAAATCTGACATAGTAAATTATTGGGGGCTGTCTTTTCTTGAAAATTTCTCCAACCTAGGAATGTCTGAAGGGGCAGATTAAACCACTTAAACCTTTTTATGGAGGAATGCTCTCCATTTCCTCTTTATGTTGGTGAACTTTTCTGTAAGAGTAATAGCAACCCAGGCAGATGTTTTAGTGGTTGGGGGAGAAGCAAGGAAGAAAGAGACAGCGTTGTCTACTTAGGTTTTAGAAACTGAGTCTGCTTTTGTTAAACCCCTTGTGATCCTCTAGAGTTGTTATTTCAGTTTCCCAGGAACAGGAGATTTCACAATGAATTTTGCTTCAAATCTCTGACTAGTAACAATGTTTCTCTGCCTAATGTAATTTTATGCATATGTTTTCTTAGAAAACTTGTTGGGTTGCTGAGAGGTAGGCAAGACTGGTTTAAATTACATGACGTATTTCTGCGAAATATTGCAATGACATTTTTATTATGGCTTAAAATTATAACTGAAAATTTGACAGATCTTTATTGTAAAGAGAAGAGAAGAGGGATAAGTTGTCATTTCCTAGAACTGAAAGTGAGGGGATAATATTGGAGAAGGGTCCTTCCGATCAGAGGCAGATTTTTGTAGATCACAGTAACAATCAGCCATACAACTTTTATTTTCAGTTCACGAGACACATCTAATCGATGACCATAATGACAACATTCAACTTGAGCAGCTTCAATCCAGGCCTATTCATCCTACTGCGGATCCCAGGGCTGGAGCAGTTTCACATCTGGATAGGGATTCCCTTCTTTATTACCTACCTTGTGGCACTTGCAGGCAATAGTGTCCTTCCCTACCTCATTTCTATGGAGCAGAGCCTCCGTGAACCCATGTTCTTTTTCCTTTCCATGCTGGCTGCTACAGATCTCATGCTGTCTAATACATGTTTACCAAAAACATTCAGCATCTTCTGGCTGGGTCCTCAGGAAATCACCTTTCCTGGATGTCTTACTTAGATGTTTTTTCTCCACTACAGCTTTGCGATGGATTCTGTCATCCTTCTGGCCATGGCGTTTGATCATTATGTTGCTATTTGCTTCCCTCTAAGATAACCACTATTGTCACTCATGAAATTATTACTAAGATTGTGGTGAGTATTATCAGCAGGAGCTTTTGTATCATCTTCCCATGTGTGTTCCTGTTAAAGCGACTACCTTTCTGTAAAACATTCATCATTCCCAACACATACTGTGAGCACATAGGCATTGCCCAACTTGCCTGTGCGGACATCTCCATCAACATCTGGTATGGCTTTGCTGTGCCTATAATGACTGTCATATCAGACCTGATTCTCACTGGCATCTCCTACACTCTTATTCTTCATGCTATCTTTAACCTTCCATCCTTAGATACCCGCCAGAAAGCCCTCAGCACATCTGGTTCCCACATTTGTGTCATTCTTACATTTTACACACCAGCCATATTCTCTGTCCTTGCCCACCGTTTTGGTCACAATATTCCTCACTCCTTCCACATACTATTTGCCAACCTCTACGTAGCTATCCCCCCTGCACTCAATCCAATCATCTATGGAGTGAAGACCAAGCAGATTTGAGACAAAATCATCCTCCTCTTTTTCTCTAAAGGGAACCAGTGACATGAAGCTGACAGCTTGGGAAAGAAATCAGGTAATTATATTGATTTTCTAGTATTTCTTATTTTTTGAAAACTGGAATCCTTACAACATTGACTTAAATGTATATGAAATCCTGTAAATCCACCATGTGTTATAGGAAACAGTGAAACAAGATGAATAGGTAGAGAAGCTAAATAAAAGTTGAAGAAAAAAGTTCATGTATAAAAGGATCAGAGGGAAATTTATATCTCATTTTCAGGTAAGATTCCTTAGCTATCAGAATCACCAGAACTGTTGAAGAATGTATAGTAAGCCCATTAAAGTAGGATAGAGCTTACTTGCATTTTTGCATTTGCATTTTTACCAAGATCCCCAGGGAACTGTGATGACCACTAAAGTTTGAGAACCACTGTCTCTTAGAAGATTTATTTTCCTGAAGGATTCTTAAAAGAGGGTAATTATTTGCTCTATCTTTACTGAATCTCATCTGGAAAGTGTCCTACAAAGGTATCTCAAATTGTGAGGATTTTACTTGTGTCTTTTAGCCTATTTATAAGACTAATCTGTCTACTTATATATGATCAACATGCTATCTTCTAAGTCTTGGAATTCTTAAACATTCATAAACAATTTGGAAATCATATTTAAATATTCTAATGGGTAGCCGCAGTGGAGATCCCAGCCAACAGCCAACAACAGCTAGCTATATCAGTAAGCCATCTTGGATATTCAGTCCAATTGAGACTTCAGACATCTGTAGCAATAATATGAAAAATTGTAAAGTATACTTAATAAACATATGTGTTTGGCTAAGGAGATTTTAAAGCAAGTACTGGAAGTACCAACACTATTTTTATGCTACATATGGTAATGTACGTATAAAGAAATATGAAGTAATAAATGAAATTGTTTAAGGTTCAAACAACATTTAGAGTAAATACAAAGGTGATGTATCTGGCTAGGTTCAAATAAAAAATTAACTCTCTCCACCCCTGGCTTCTCCAAATGACAAAAAATTCTCACAGTGAAAAATGGTCCCAGGGTGTAGTATCATCTCCAGAAAAAGGCTGTAAGATCCTTTGCTAACAATAGATAAATATTTAAGTTTGCATCTTATAGAGGCTTTCAATTAAAGAAGCTTCTAAGAATCTTTAGAAATTTTTTCAGAGTACTGTAACTCTCAGATAAAATCAGAAAGGTAAAAATCTAAAAGGTATATGTGGGTATGACTTTTGTCTAATAGAGTAAACTCAAATTTTTGTAGAGAACTCAGATTTTAAGAAAAATGTGCAGTTATAAGTACCATGAGCTTTGGTGGAAAATGACATAGTCATTGCAAATTAAAAGAAGTCTTTAGATTTTTAACTTTGTTAAGCAGGAAGCAGGCCGAGAAAGCTACTCACATGTATATACAGGTCATTTTTTCCAAAAAAAAAAAAAAGATGACGTAGAATATAGAGTTAATTTCCCCGCGGTTGTAGTCAAGCCATGGAGAATTACTCCCAGGGAGCAGGAGTGGGATTGGGTCCTTATTAGGAAAGTGGTGGTGTTTTTCTGGCTGTACTTTAGAATTATAATAGACAAGTGGCTGTTATATGCCTTTGCAACTATTTCACATGTGAGTATCTATTGTAGTTATTCTATCTCTGTATCACAATTGTATGTTGGCTGTATAGGAGACAGATAACTCATTTGATTTACTTCACAAATCTTCAGATTGAGAGAAGCTGCACTCATGGAGCTGTACAAAAGGAACTGAATCCAAGGGGTCTTATTCATACTTTGTCCTGATTTTCAGGCTGAGATTCTGGGCTTAGAACTAATCCCATAATGAGAATGAGACTTTGGGGTCTTCAAGAAGAGGTGAATGCATTTTGTATGTATGAGGATATGTGTATTATGGCCAGAGGATAGAATGTTGTAGGTTTTATTTTTCAAAGATGACAAGGCAACATCTTGCATCACATACACTTTTCTGCAATATTACCTCACCATTCTTCTAATAAGTAAAATCAATTTTCTTCCCCTATTTTTCTGGTCTGTCCTTAGCAATGTTTTTGAAAAATAGATGTGACATTTGGGGATATTTGAGGCAAGGTTATAAGAAATCTTACAGCTTTGTCATTGGTGTCTTTGAACATGTACTTTTTGGGTACTCTAGAAGACAGACATCATGCTGTGATAATCTAAAGCCATATGGAGAGGTCATGTGGTTGACAGTTTTGGCTGAGCTCCTGGTTAACAGCATCAATACTAGTCAAGTCTAGTGATGACTACACATGCATAAAATATCTGATTATAGACACATGAGAGAGATATCCCAAGTGAGAAATGCCCAAATGATCTCAGTAAACCTATAGCATTATAAGAGATAATAATAAATTGTTTTAAAGCTATTGTTTGGGAGTGGTTTGTTACGCAACAATAGTTAACTGGAATAATTAGAGTCTTAGATACTCTGATCTTTCTTCCAGAGATCTTGACTACCCTACTTCATCTACTTAATTCCTTGGAAATACTTTTGAATTTGTATTTAAAAAAATATGAAAATTATTAATAATTTAAAACTCAGGCAATTTGCTCCTCACCGATCACCTGCTATTTTTCAGCTCATTTTCTCTTGAATCTCAATTCAGCAATCTTTCAACTTAAGGACGTTGATGGCAAATTAATCTTAATATTTTTTCACATTTCATCATTTTCTTTATTTCTTAATTTCCCCCTTCCCATTATTAATTTTATGGTCCATTCCTTTAATTACTTTTTTAATACAAATATTCTCTCTCCCTCCCTCTTTTCCCTTTCCTTTCCTCCCTAACATACACACATACACTTTGTTGTGCTTGTTCAGCCACACAGTAACTCTACCTAAATGTAACTCTCCACAGATTTGTACCTGCAGCCATTGGCTCAGCAATTTTTTTCTCTTATCTTGAATTATCAATTTTCACTCTCTTTTGCATCTTTCTCTATTATTACAAGCACTTGATAATATTTATCTCATCTTAAAATTGTTTCTTGACTCCAGTTCCCTTCCAGCTGTTACTCCCAATTCTCTACTTTATTTTGCAGTGTAACTCCTTAAAACAGTTGTCTATGTTTACTGTTTCTAGTTCTTCTCTCTCATTTTCTCTTTAACTCAGTCCTACCCAAATTTCATATTAATATTGCATAATTCTCTTCTTGTTGAAATCTATCATAGCTACAATTTCTAAGAGCAGTGGTCTCAGTCCTTATTCCTTGACATATCTGCAGTATTTCATATACCTTTAAAATATTATATATATATATATCTTTAAAAAATTACTTTATTCACTAGCCTACAGTGGTTTTTCTTCTACCCTAATAGTGCTACTTATTTGTGTCCTTAACTTGTTCTTCTTAATCATATGACCTCTAATGTTAGCGTTTAGTCCCAGTGCTCTTGTAGGTATTCATTTTCTTTTAATCTCACTTAGATATTGTCATTATAATGATGATTAGCAAATGTGTATCTCCACTGTGGATCTTTTCTTTAATCTCCTGACTTGTATATCAACAACTGTCAATATATCATTTCCTCAGTGGATTATGAGAAAAGCATGTATCCTCACACTGAACTGTAACTAGCAGTACCTTTGATTAAGTAGCTTATCATCTGGTATAATTAGATGAAGAAAAAAAGACAATGACTTACCCTAATAAACACACAAGAATGTTAAAGTGAAATAAAGAATCAGGCTCAAGATCAACCTGGAGGAATTCAGATTAGACACAATGATGCTTTTTTTTGATAATAGGCAACATGTGATACTGGATTAGGCAACAACAATAACAACAACAACAACAACAACAACAACAACAACAACAACAACAGAAGCTGTGGAAATTCTAATCCAAGATATATGTCTTCCGACACTATTCTTCCGTGTTTCCTTCCTTCTCCCTGAATTGCTGTACCCAAGAATCTGGCACAGTTTGGTTACAAATTTTGTCTAAAGGTTAGGCAGCTATTAACCCCTTAGTGCAAGACCATGGTGACCGCTTCTCCTGCCTTAAAAAAAGTCTAGCCTTTAAAAGAAGACCCTGACATTCCTGATGTGTCTCCCCAGAGATCTTATTTGCAAATTAACCACTGTTTTTAGCAGTTTGGACCATCGATACTCTGAGCCATACCACAGCCTCTCTTGACCAAAAAAACCTTCCCAGAGTGGGAGTAAATGCAACAAGAAGACCTCAGACTCAGGAACTATGCTCTTGTGTTCGGTCCAGTCTTCTCCATGACTGTTGACTAATGAGTCTGGGGTGAGCATTATATGGATGAGGTAGGCAGAAAATAAGGCTGAGTACTGTTCTGTGAAGCCAGGAGCAGAGGTAGGTAAAGAGAGAATTGACAATCCAGATGTTCTGATGTATTTGGCTACTCTGGAGATCATCCAAACTTTCCCCTGGCTCCATTATAGAAACTGTAGTTCCTTGAATTTCTCAGGTTTTTTTTTTTTTTTTTTTTTTTTTTTTTTTTTTTTTTTTTTTTGAGATGGCGTCTTGCTCTGTCACCCAGGCTAGAGTGCAGTGGCGCGATCTTGGCTCACTGCAACCTCTACCTCCGGGGTTCCTGTGATTCTGCTGTCTCAGCCTCTTGAGTAGCTGGGACTTACAACAAGCGTGGGCTGCCACGCCTGGTTAATTTTTTTGTATTTTTAATAGAGACGGGGTTTCACCATGTTGGCCAGGCTGGTCTCAAACTCCTGACCTCAGGTGATCCGACTGCCTCAGCCTCCCAAAGTGGTGAGATTACAGGCATGAGCCACCATTCCTGGCCACTCAGGTATTTGAGTAGACTTAATGTGTACCAAATTATCATTAATAAATCCTTTACTTTGCGCTTGAATCCCTCTTCTTGCAGTTAGAGATTAGTCTCTTGCTGTTTCATTATGGGCTCAAGGCAAGCCAGTCAGATCTCTGGAGCAGACTTTCTTAAAACAATGATGGAGTCTGAATTTGTTTTTTTTTTTTCTTTTTAATAATTTTTATGCCTATGTTTAAGGTATAAAACATGATGTTATAAGATACATATAAATAATAAAATGGTTACTGTAGTGAAGCACAATAGTTGCATCTTAATCTCACTTGTATCTGTCAGGCTAGCCAGGCAGAAGTGAAGTTATATGTATTTGTTAGTAACTTTATACCTGAACAGATAGGACCTTAGTAGTGTTTTCCAAAAATGTATCTGTCTGATTTCTTGTCTTCTCAGTTTCTGAGCATACCTGGTATCCCCCAAATCTCATTTCCTCCACGTAAGTAATCCTGGAATTTTGTGTGCAGAAACTTTTGATGACTGCTAAGCTAGAAGTCCTTGCTGCAGCATTCCTAGGTCTGTTTCTATCCAGGGCAAAGTCAGGTGACTGCCTTATGAAGCACACTAACAGAACTTCTTCCTTTAATTAGATAAGCATTCCTTCATCCTTACTCTGCTCTTAATGGCAGCATAGAACACACTGGCTCCTTTTGTGTTGAAGAACCTCACAATGTCACAATAGTTCCTTGACCTCACGGGAAATTAATGAGTGGACATCAATGTAGTATTATATTGGTGTGATTGGGATTACTGGGGAGCCATCTCATTTCATATCCTGCGAGAATGCACCTCATTCAGCTGAGGACCAGTCTTGGATCTTTGAAGAGAGCATTTGACTTAGAAGAGACTGAAACCACACTGTCTTCACCTTTGTATTATGGACTCAAGCCTATGTGTTTTTCGACTTGAGGAACTAAATGCAGTTTCCTCTTTTGAGAGGTGAGTACATAGTTAGGGAAAGGGACTCAGAGATTTCAAAATCATGAGAAATAACAGCGAATATTTTAGTTAGTGCTTATGAAGTTACAGAGACTGTATTATACGCTTCACATGCTTTTTCTCAATTAAATCTCCATTAAACTCTATCAAGTATTGTCTGAATTTTATAATAGGAAATTGAGGACTATGGGGAATAAGGAAATTGCTCAAAGTAATACAGTTAGCAAGTTAATGTAATAGAGCAATATTTTGAACGTAGGAGGTCTGAACATAGGCGCTGATCTCGTATTTTTCAGACTAGACTATAGAAGGAGAGCTTCAGGAGTCGAGTCATACAAGAGTTGTTTGAAGCATTTGAGGAAGACTCAGATTTAGAGAAGAATTTCATTTTCTCAGGGAAACCTGCCCTAAGTAGAAACTGTCTCATGCAACTCTTCATCATAGCATATACTGGCATTTTATGCATGTATTGGGAATTATTTGATTAATTTTGTCTTCTTATTAGACTATAAACTTAATAGATCATTGAATATGTATGTTCTTACTCTTCAATGTGTATTTCAAACACCTAGAAGAATAACTGGCACATAATAATATTTCTTTGTCAAAAATATTTTGACAAGTAAATGAAAGGAAAAAGCAGCCTTCAAAAGAACATAAAATTGGAAGCTTAAGACAATGAAGAGAAATCATAGTGTTTAATGTGGGTTGTGGTTATAGACATTGACTCAATAAAAAGAAAAGCATTCTTAAGCTCAGAAAGTCTAAAGTTGAGAATGGCTGCCTCAAAAAGGCAGACTTATACACCACTAAATGATTCCCTGTCATTAGAGATGTATAAGCAACTTCCATGTAATCACTTTTCAGAAGATACTACATTTGGGAGTCAACACCATATAATTAGTGAACTACATATGCTTTGTAATTTACTTCCCAACTAGGTGACAATATTATGTTCCATTGGTTTATCAATAAAGTAAAATAAATAAAAAACAAATAAATAAAAAGAAAATATAAAAAACTTAGATATTGCCAGAAACCAAAAGCATTCATATTTTTAAAAAATTTTTGAGGATGTATCAAGTTAAAGTAAACAAAATAACTTTATAAGTAATCAAAACTTGTAATAATGTTATTACCTGTACAATTTACAGTGACCATTAATATAAAGTTAGTATAAATTTGCAGTAGTATATGAGAAATGCTTACTACAGTTACTAAAACAAAAATTATAATGCTATATGAATTTATTCATATGAATAAATACTGTATGAGTTGAAATGCTATATGAATTTATTTTCACTATATTCAATTGAGCAGGAGATTAAAATAAAAATATTCTTTTCTTAAAATTTTTCAATTTTAACTTCAGGGGTACATGCACAGTTTTGTTATATAGGTAAGCTTGTGTCTCAGGGGTTTGCTGTACAGATTATTTCCTCACTCAGGTACTAAGCTTGGTGCCCAATACTTATTTTTTCTACTTCTCTCCCTCCTCCCACTCTTCACCCTCAAGCAAGTCCCAGTGTCTGTTGTTCCCTAAAATAAGGATATTCTTTATAATTATTATAGAACTCTTTAATCCTATCTTAGGTTCTTCCACATTCTAAAATTCTTTTTAGGTGAGAATGACTGGATGAAGTTAACATTAATATCCCTTCTAGAAGCAAGAATCTTTGAACCCCTAAGACTGGACTTCAACAAGGTAAGAATGATGGTTCTGACTTCACCTACCGGAGTCCAGATTTTTTTTCTTATTTTTCTTTCCCATTTTCTTATTTTTCTTTCTATTGGCATAACCTCAAACCACAGAGCAGGCACTCTGAGAAACTCCCTGATTTAAGTCACCTGATTTAAGTCTCTCCTTTTCTTCTTTCCTTCCCATGGCATGCTTTATCTTCTTAAGTATATCCTGCAGCACACACTGTGTGGCTATTGGACTTACTGGTCCCAAAGTATCATTACCCTAAAGTATTATATTCTAAAGCTGGGAAAGCAGACTAAGACAGGTATGTTTTATAATCAAATTAATTCATTGGATTAATTAAAAAAGCAGATATTATACAGATTAGGTTATAAATCTGTATAAATGTATTATACAGATTAGGTTAAGTACTGAATCAGAGGTGATAAGGAGCACCTATTAGAACATACAGAATGAAAAGAACATGGGAGGAATCACAGATCCAGCAAGGGAAGATCTTGTCTGATTCATAAGGAAGGCTCCCAAGAGGGAACACTATTTTGCAAACATGGTCACTTACCCAAGTCTGTTAAGAAATTCAATTATTACCAGCCTGGCCAATATGGTGAAACCCCTTCTCTACTAAAAATACAAAAATTAGTGGAGCATGGTGGTGCGTGCTTGTAGTTCCAGCTATTCCAGAGACTGAGGCACGAGACTTGCTTCAACCCGGGAGGCAGAGATTGCAGTAAGCCAAGATCACACCACTGAACTCTAGACGACAGAGCAAGACTCAGTCTCCAGAAAAAAAAGAAAAGAAAAGAAATTTAATTACTGCATTTAATCTTTTATTAATTATTTATTAAATGCTATTTGTTGGCCTAATGTATATAAGGCATAGATGTTGAATACAGAGAACAAAAAATGAGACTCAGAAATTTCACAGTGTAATGGGAAGAGAGATATATACACACTTATTAAACAATTTTATATTTCCAAAGGGAGACACGCTGAAGACGCACAGTTCACTCTTCATAGGAGAAGGGATTATAGAAGGACTTCATAGAGAAAAATGTATTCAGCTGGTTTTTGAAAGACTGTTAGGAGCTATCCAGGTGACCAAATGAAAACAGCACTTCTATGCAGAAAAAACACCAAATAAAAATGAATACTGGTGTAAGAAAGCATGTTTTTAGACACTTCATGATGCATATATAATTGGAACATGAAATATATGGTGAAATGTGGTGCTAAAAAATACTAGTTAGCAAGAGCAATTGTATCAGATCCCCAGCAAGAGACAGATTACACAATGAAATAATTTGAGGAGAATGTAATACAGAAACCATTTACAAAGATGTGGTTATATGTAAGAAAACCACAAGTGCTTGTGACATTCCCTAGGTAAGTAGCAGTAGGCACTATTAAAACCATTGGATTAAAGACACAAGAGGAAGATATGATTGTGAGAGGGAACCAGAGCCAGAGAAGACTTAGATAGGGATGACATAAGCTTGCAACAGCTTTCTTGGAGAATACTGAAGGAATAAACATCTGACTGTTTTCTTCCTCCTCCCTCCTATCTCTTGTTGGTGTTTTCTATTGCCAAATTCAGCCAGAAGTGAGAAGGCAAGGGAACCTGTTCATGTAGTCCATAGAGGTCAATGTCTCAGAGCTCAGAACATGATAGAAAGTGGTGGAGAGTAGAATAGAGGAGGTTAATGTAAGATAGTCTGCACAACATACATGTAGAGAGATCATATTTATATTACAGTTGGTTATATTCACATGATAGAATATTTTGGCAACAATGCAGAGGCTTCACTAGAAGACGGAAATCCTGGAAGTGAACATATTAGTGACAAAGCTATTTTAATAACAGAGACAAGAAGTGAGGAGGGCATGAATTTGAGTAAAATTGGTGGGAATGAAGAAAGGCAAGAAATTGAATGAATAATTAAGAGGAAGAAATGGCTTCTAGGATGACGTTATTTAATTTTTAACCACTTTTAGGAAGATAAGGCCTCTGTTCTCTGCATTATTATGTTCTCTGCATCTATCCCCAATGACACTGCCCTCAACCCTTCAACATTTATTCTGCTTGGAATCCCAGGGATGCAAGACCAACATGTTTGGATTGTCATCCCCTTCTGCTCCATGTATGTCCTTGCTCTGATGGGAAATAGTACTGTCCTCTACATCATTGTAACAGACAGAACTTTGCACGAGCCAGTGTACCTTTTCCTGTGCCTGCTTTCCATCACTGACCTGGTACTTTGTTTGTCTACATTGCCCAAACTGCTAACAATCTTCTGACTTAGGTCTCCCATGATTTCCTACTATGGCCGCCTCACCCAGATGTTTTTTGTTCATGGAGTCTTTGCCACAGAGTCAGCTGTTCTGTTGGCCATGGCTTTTGATCGCTATGTGGCCATCTGCTGTCCACTTCATTATGCATCCATCCTCAATGCCACCATGATTGGGAAGGTTGGTGTAGCATGTGTGATTCATGGTCTTCTCTTTGTTTTCCCCTTTGTCATCTTCATTGAATGCTTACCCTTCTGTGGACATCACATCATTCCCCACACCTACTGTGAGCACACGGGCATAGCCAAGCTTGCCTGTGCCAGCATCAAGCCCAACACCATTTATGGTCTCACTGTGGCACTTTCAATCACTGGCATGGATGTGGTCCTCATTGCCACCTCTTGCCTCCTGATCCTGCTGACTGTGCTGCGCCTGCCCTCTAAGGATGCTCAGCTCTGAGCATTCAGTACTTGCAGAGCCCACATTTGTGTGATTCTTATTTTCTGTATTCCTGCCTTTTTTTTCCTTTTTCACTCACCGTTTTGGCCACCAAGTAGCCCCTCACGTCCACACTCTACTTGCAAATCTCTATCTCCTTGTGCCTTCTGTTCTTAACCCCCTGGTCTAAGGCATCAACACCAGACAGATTCGCCTGAGACTATTTGGCTTTTTTTATGAGGAGGAGGTAACTATACTCTCTACATGCACAGAGGATTAATGGAAAAAGTTATAATTAATCTTTTACTTTCTTTAGCACCTCTTATCCTTGGACTAGAGGTTTCTGCTTCTGCTAATTCTAGCACACCAGTATCATGTATTATTGGAGAGTTTTTGAAGTATTTGTGAGAACCCATCTATACCTGCTAAATATGTAGAATATCCTTTTTCTATAAAATTATCCTGTGACCTGTAAATGGGCCTATAGGTCTTGAATATTTCCAGGGAAAGGCAATGTAGTTCACTTGAAAGTAAAAGGCAAGGAGAGTTATTCCCTCCATGTACTGAAATCTCATATGCTAGAGTTGAGGAATTGAGAACACACACACACACAGACACACACACACACACACACACACACACACACACACACAATTAATTAATTATTGCCAGCATTTTCTTAGACCAGGAGAGTCTTCAGTGAGAGTTTCAGCCTAGGCCAGAGATTGCTGTGAGAATTCAACACCCAGGATTAGGTTGACAATACATGAGGAGGACTACAGGGGGAGAAGTCTGAAAGCACATAATTCCATGGGAACCCCATCATACTAGTTTCTCAAGGAAGTAGTCCAAAATATGTCACTTTTGGCCAGATGTGGTGGCTTCTATCTGTAATCCTAGCATTTTGAGAGGCCAAGGTGGGAGGATTGCTTGAGCTTAGGAATTCAAGACTAGCCTGGGCAACATGGCTAGACCCTGTCTCCGCAAAAAATTAAAAATTTAGCCAGGCGTGGTATCATGTGTCTGTAGTCATAGCTACTCAGGAGGCTGAGGTGGGGGATCACTTGAGCCTAGGAGGTTGAGGCTGCAGTGAGCCATGTTTGTGCTACTACATTCCAGCACAGGGAACAGAGTGAGACCCTATCTTAAAATAAAATAATAATGAAAATGTCACTTTGTAGCTAATATAGTCACCTCCTGACTGATGACCTTTGCATTTTTCCTGGCATTTTAAGTGTGATGGACTTATCATGTAAATTATTCTGAGAGGCACTGTGAACTTGATCTAACCTTTTGTTTCCTCCATTAGTCTATAGCATTTTGGATATACAATGGTGCCTAGGACATTGAGTTTCCTATTAATGCTATCCAGACTGATTGGATGACAGTAAACCTTTCCCAAACAACTGGCTGCCATGTTTTTAGCACAGGCTTACCTTCCACAAGAACTGATGCTCCCCCACTTGGAAAAAATAAATGCGAGTAACCAGTCTATTCTCCTATATAATGCAATAATATTCTCCAGCATCAATTTTTCATCATATATTGTTTATTACCAGAAACTCTTGATCTTTTAAGGCATTCATTCTACTTTTCAACTTCAGTATCTAAGTTTCTTTTTTTTTAAGAGTCTGAGATTGATCCCACCCACAGTTAACTTGGTTTGTAATGTGGTGTTTGATAAATAGGATCCTATAAACAGAGACCACAGTTTCTTTTATTATGTTATAGTAAAATATATATAACATAAACTTTGTTATTTTAATCATTTTTAAGTATATGATTTGTGACATTAATTACATTTACAATCTTGTGTGACTATTACCATTATGTCCAAGACTTTTTATCACCTCAAACAGAAACTCCATAACCACTAAGCAATAACTCCCCATTCCTCCTTCTATTCATGGCTGGAAATTTCTAATCTTCTTCTTGAAGAGAAAAACCCTATGCAGAAAGTTTAGAAATACTCTTCACTTATTTTTTCTTATAGTTGAACATCTATTCAGAAATATTTCTTGAGGATCAACTATATTCCAGACAATAACATAATTTCACAGGTGACTAAGGCCCAGTGTCAGACTTTAGGAAACCCATGATCTAGAAAGAGAGGAAATAATGTAATAACAACAAAATATGGCATTTTCAGTGATATAGTATAAAAGATACTATGGGAGTGAAGAGGAAAGTATGCATATGTTAAATAATGATATTTTGCACACTGAAGTAATTATCATTTTATGGATTCATCTTAATTCTAGACCCTTTTTTCCACTGGGCTGAAGCAAAAAGGTGCCACGTGTCCATAACATGAGATAATTTTTTTTTTTTGAGACTGAGTCTCCCTCTATTGCCCAGGTTGGAGTGCAGTGGCACAATCTCTGCTCACTGCAAACTCCACCTCCCGGGTTCAAGCCATCCTCGTGCCTCAGCCTCCTGCGTAGCTGGGATTACAGGTGCCCGCCACCACGCCCAGCTAATTTTTGTATTTTTAGTAGAGACAGATTTCACCATGTTGGCCAGGCTGGTCTTGAACTCCTGACCTCAAGTGATCCACCTGCCTCGGCCTCCCAAAGTGCTGGGATTATAGACGTGAACCACTGCTCCCAGTGAGAGAATATTTTTCATCTTCTCATGGTTCTCATGTTGACTAAGTAAGCCGTTTCTATGGAAAATTTTGTATCAAAAATTAATTATAAAAAGCTGCTGCTTGCATATTAAGGAAAGAAAAATTAAACAACTATGAAGACTATCTCCTCTGTTGGAAGTTATTAAAACTCACTTACTTAAGACAACAGGAAATATATCTATACTCAAAACTTAGGTTTATTAATCCTGCTACAGCAAGCAAGAAAGCATTCCAAAAGAGCCCCTGGGTAACTCAAACGAGTTGGGAGGGGATTCTTACATGATGTGAGCTTGTTGTGCTTGATAACTTTAAGGAGAAATCTTGGAAGTTTGAGAGGATTCCAGTTTGGATGTGGTCAAGCAATATGGGTAATTTGGAATTGTATATCAATATTTTTTAAATCTAGGAAATGTGAGAACAAAAGTGGGCTAGAATTAACACTGGTAAAGCAAAAGCAGTTACCCATGTTAGCAAGAAGAGTAATTCTGATCGGCTTTCTCTCAATCTTCTTCCAGACTTTGTCACAGAATGGCCTGTCTGTATTGTTCATATTCTTCAGGCTTTGTTTATGTTCAACAGGGGACAACATGTACTAAATTCTGGTGGATTTATTTTTTTAATCTTTCATTGTCCCCTTTTGGCCAAAAGCAGATGAGAACAGCCTTCAACACATTAATTTGTGCATTCCAGTTAACCATTGTCAGAATTGTACTGATAGAAGGTTGCTCAGAAAACAGCCTGTAGTCCTGCATGTTTCTTTTGTTAAATGATAATCTATTGAATAACATAATATGACAATGACTATGCAGTAGTTTTTAAGACTTCAGATTGGTCTTGTATTGTACTGAACAAATGCCATACAGACTATGACCAGCAAGTCAATGATTCGTAGTTTATGTAGTAGGCTATGGAACCAGAGACCTAGATCACCAAACTCAGGCCACATAAAAACATAATCAAATTCCGTTTCAGTTTATTTTTGAGATCCAGGAGACTTTCCTTTAGCTTAACGACACTGTTTCACCTAAAAGGTGGTATTCGCATGGGTACTACAGAAGGTCTTAAGTGTGCCAAATGTCTCCTTGGCTAGCTAAGAAGAAAATGGTTAGTGTTTTTCTGACTATGGGAGGAGCAGTCTGAGACAGTGGACAGGAAGAGGGAGTTAGCTCCCTTTCCAGGAACTTCCTGACTAACCCATACCTACTCATTTTGGAAGTCCATCTAGATGTTCTTCTCGGGAAAATATAGTTCACTAGAAGGCTATAGGTTTTAAATATTTGAAAACCTGTAGGCATTACTCCTTTGTTGCAAGAGAGATTTATGTGTGTCAGGTACGCAGAAGTCCACCTTTAGAACACAAACATCATTGTTATTGTATCATTTATTACCACAAGATTGGAACAATTTTTTATTTTTTTCAAAAGGAGGAAATTATCTTTGGAATGACGTCGAACCTGTAAAACAGACTAGAGATTACATGAAAATACTACTGTAATAAAAATTGTCCCAATATTTGTCACTACCTCTACTGACCTTGAATATACTGCAAATGATGAAATAAATTTAGCTTATGTATTGTGTTGACTCTAGGTCCGGTCTAATATTTAAAATATTAACGATTGAGGTCAGTGACGTGAGGAAAGTATGATACCAAAAGGAACTTGAGGAAGAAAAATTGTCTTCTTGAATATTTGAAGGAAGAGTTAATAATTGTTTGGGGGATGACAAATCCAGCATTCAGAGGAGTAGCTGTGGTCACACAGATGTGGTCACACATGCCCCCCCAACCCCAGCCCTATCCAGGTATTATTTTGCTTTAAATAGCAGTGAAACACATTATGAGATTAGGCTGTGATTACAGTTAAAACATGTTTAAATGCATTTAGAAACCCTTAGGCAACCACTAAGATATATCAAATTAAGATGATAAAAAATTTTAGCAATAAGGCAAAAAAAAGGAGAACAGAGATACAAAAAGTTAATCTTGGTCTGTTGTCTTGGCATGAGAAAGTACACTTCACACCATCATCTGCTAATCAGAAAATTTCGGGTTAACCTTTGCCGTGTAAGGGTCATCTGCTTCTGGAAGATCCTGAAAAATCTTCAGTTTAAGGTTCCAATAAGTATGTACTTACTAACAGTTTTCATTGAAAAAGGCCAATAACATTGTGAGTTGGAAACATGTATGTAATAATCAATCCTTTGAGGCTTTACTGCTTTGCTGGTTGTTAACAGTACTTGAGAAATTTTCTCCAGTGTGAATCAATGTTAATATTTTTCTGGTGTTTCTAAAATATCTAGTTTCCTCTTTTACCATTATTTGTAGAAAATAAATAAGTGGCAGGTGAGGAAAAGTGGTTCTTATATGTCGATGATAAGCTTAAACAACTCCAGTCAGTGTATCATGTTAACCCACATTATCAAAATCAAGAAGTAAATTCCCAATTGATACAAAACACGTAATTAACTTTTAAGAATTTTTCATCTGTAATCATTCTGGCAATAAGAATATATTATTGAAAATGAAGCCACTAATATTTAGGCCTCTTATTTATTCCATGATGTATATCATAAATACAGTTTCTGTGTCTATATTTGAACATAAACATAAATATGTTTTATTTAATGTAAAAAGTAAACAGTCATTAAAATATGTAAATTCTAATTTGGAAAGAGAAAAGCACTTTCACAATAGAATTAATTGAAATTTCGGGAAGTCTTCAGGATTTTCTAGGTATAGAATCACATTGTCAGCAAAGAGAGAATTTGACTTCTTCTTTCCCTATTTGGATACCTTTTATTTCTTTCTCTTGCCTAATTCCTCTGGCTAGAACTTTCAGTACTAAGGGAATGATGAGAGTGAATAGGAATGATGAGTGTGGGCATCCTTGTCTTGTTTCAGTTTCAAGGGGCGTGGTTTCAGCTTTTGCCTGCTCAGTATGATGCTGGCTGTGGGTTTGTCATTGATGACTCTTAATATTTTGAGGTGTGTTCTCCCATGCCTATTTGATTGAGGGGTTTTAGCATGGAGGAATGTGGGATTTTATTAAAATCTTTTTCTGCACCTATTGAGATAATTATGTCGTTTTTGTTTTTAATTCTGTTTATGTGGCAAATCACACTTATTTATATGTATATGTTGAACCAACCTAGCATCCTAGGAATGAAGTCTACTTGATGATGATGAACTAATTTTTTGATGTGCTGCTGGATTTGGTTTGCTAGTATTTTCTAGAGGATTTTGGCGTCAGTGTTCATCAGGGGTGTTAGCCTATAGTTTTCCTTTTTCATTGTGTCTTTGCCAGGTTTTGTTGTCACGGTGATGGAGGCTTCATAGAATCAGTTAGGGAGGAGTCCCTCCTTGATTTTTTTAGGATATTTTCAGTAGAATTGATACCAGCTCTTCTTTGTATGTCTGGTTAAATTCAGCTGTAAATCTCTCTGGCCTGGAGGTATTTTTGGTTTAGGTTTTTTGTTTGTTTGTTTGTTTTGTTTTTTTATTAGTGGTTCCATTTGGAACTCAATTTTGGTGTGTTTCAATTTCTTCCTGATTCAATCTTGGTATGTTATCTGTTTCCAGGAATTTATTCATTTTTTCTATGTTTTCCAGTTTTTGTACATAGAGGTGTTCATAATACTCTCTGAGGATCTTTTGCATTTCTATGATGTCAATTGTAATGTTGCCTTTGTCATTTCTGATTGCACTTGTTTGTATCTACATATGGTTTGGCTGTATCACCACCCAAATCTCATCTTGAATTGTAGCTCTCATAATCCCCACATGTCGTGAGAGGGACCCAGTGGGAGGTAATTGAATCATAGGGGTGGTTACCTCCATGTTGTTCACTTGATAATGAGTGAGTTCTCATGAGATCTGGTGGTTTTTATAAGGGACTTTTTCCCCTCATTGCTCTCATTCTTCTCTTTGCTGCTGCCATGAGAAGAAGGACGTGTTTGCTTCCCCTTCCACCATGATTGTAAGTTTCCTGAGGCCTCCCCAGCCATGCTGAACTGTGAGCCAATTAAACTTTTTTCCTTTATAAAATACCCAATCTGGGATATGTCTTTATTAGCAGCATGAGAATGAACTAATACAGATCTTTATTTTTTCTTTGCTAGTCTAGCTAGTGGTCCATCAATCTTATTCAGCCTTTCAGAGAATCAACTTTTGGTTTTGTTTATTCCTTTTATGAATTTTTCTGTCTCACTTTCACTCAGTTCTGCTCTGAAAATGTATTTCTTTACTTTTGTTAACTTTAGGGGGATTAGTTTGTTTTTATTTTTATAGCTCCTCTTGGTTTTGGCTTGTTAATTTGAAATCTAAATATGTGAGGTAGGCATTTAGCACCATAAACTTTTAACACTGCTTTTGCTGTATCACAGATTTTTGTATGTTTTGTCTCTGTTTTCACTTACTTCACAGATTTTTTAAATTTCTACTTTAATTTTACTGTTTATTCAGAAGCCATTCAGGAACAAGTTGTTTAATTTCAACTTAATTATGTGGTTTTGAAAGATCTTCCTGGTATTTATTTCCATTTTTATCCACTGTGATCCAAGTGTACGGTTAGTATAATTTTGATTTTTTTGAATTTATTCAGACTTGATTTATGGACCAGCATGTGGCTGATCTTGTGGTATATTCCTTGTGCAGATCAGAAGAACGCATATTCTGTGGTTATTGGGCGGACCAATCTGTAGATGTGTATTACATCCAATTGGTTCAGTGTCAAATTTAAGTCCAGAATTCTTTTGTTAGTTTTCTGTCCTGATGATCTAACACTGCCAATGAGGTATTGAAGTCCCCCACTATTATTATGTGGCTGAGAAGTAGACCCTAATCCAATAGTAGGGAGCTTCAACACCCCACTTTCAGCATTGGACAGATTAGGCACAATATCAATAACAAAACATAGAACTTAAACTGCAATATCAACCAAGTGTAACTAACAAACATTTAAAGAATTTTTTGTCCAATAACTTCAACTATTCGTTTTTTTAATCAGGACATGGAACATATGTTTTAGGATATACCATATTGTAGGGCAGGAAACATGTTAAAATTTTTAAAAATTCAAAATCATATCAAGCATCTTTTCATACTACAATGGAATAAAGGTAGACATAAATAACAAGAGGAAAATCAGAAACTGTACATACACATAGAAATAGACAATGTACTCTTGAATGACCAGTTAATTTCTTTATTGAAAATGAAACTTTATTGAAAATGAAACAAATAAAACTAGAAGAAAAATATACTAAAACCTATGGGATGTAACAATAGCTGTACTGAGAAGAAAGTTTATAGCAATAAATGCTTACCATTAGAAAAGTAGAAAGATTTTAAATAAACAACTAATAATGAACCTCAAGAAAGGAGGAAAGCAAGAACAAACAAAATCCAAAATTAGTAGAAATAAAAAGTAATGAAGAGCAGAACAAAAATAAACAAAATAGAGAATAAAAATGCAGTACTAAAGATCAACCAAATGAAATGTTGGTGTTTTGGAAAAATAAAATTGACAAACCATTAGCTAGACACAGAAAAAGAGAGAAGATGCAATTAATAAAATTAGAAACAAAAAAGTAGACATTGCAACGGATATCACAGACATACAAAAGATTATTAGAGACTACTATAAACAACTCTAAACCAACAAATTGGAAAACCTAGGGAAAACTGATTAAATTCTTTGGCATATATAACTTACCAAAAGTGAACCGGGAAGAAATAGAAAACCTGAATAGATCAGTAACAGGAAATGAGATTAAAATTTTTTTTTTTTATTATTATACTTCAAGTTCTAGGGTACACGTGCACAATGTGCAGGTTTGTTACATATGCATACATGTGCCATGTTGGTGTGCTGCACCCATTAACTCATCATTTACATTAGGTATATCTCCTAATGCTATCCTTCTCCCCTCCCTCGACCTCATGACAGGCCCCGGTGTGTGATGTTCCCTATCCCAATAACAGAGAATGAGATTTACTCAGTAATACAAGTCTCCCAATGAAGGAAAGCCCGAGACAAGAGGACATCATTATTAAATTCCACAAAACGTTTAAAGAAGGACTAACACCAATTCTTCTCATACAATTTCAATAATTTGAAAAGGAGAGACTTCTTCCTAACTCATTCTACCAAACCAGCATTACCATGATAGCAAAACCAGATTAGCACACAACTAAATAAACAAGCAAAAACCAACAGGCCAGAATCCTAATGAACATAGATAGAAAAACTCCCAATAAAGTACTAGAAAATTGAATACAACAGCACATCAAATAGATTGAACAACATGATAAAGTGGTATTTACTTCAGAGATGCAAAGATAGTTCAACATATCAATAAACACAAGAAATCAATAAACATAATCTATCACATCAATAGAATAAAAAACATAGAATTATCTCATTAGAGAAAGAAAAGCATTTCATAAAATTTAATATCTTCCCATGATAAGAACTCTCAACATATGTATACCAGAAATGTACCTCTATGTAGTAAGGGCCATATATGACAATCCTACAGATAACACCATACTCGATGTGGAAAAGCTGAAAGTTCTTCCTCCATGAAATGTAACAAGACAAATATGCTCACTTCCACCTCTCCTATTCAACACAGTGCTGAAAGTTCTAACCAGAGAAATCAGGCAAGAAAAAAAACAAAGGGCATCCATAATGGAAAAGAGGAAATCAAATTTTCCCTCTTTGCAGATGGTATGATCTCATATAGAAAAACTTAAAGACTCCACTGAAAAACTCCTAGAACTGACAAATTCAGTAAAGTTGCAGGATATAAAATCAACATAAAACAATCAGTAATGTTTTTATAAACCAATAGTGCACAAACTAAAAAAAAAAAAATCAAGACAGCAATCTCATATACAGTAGCTACAAAAAAAACCCAACTTTTTTGATCTTTTAATAATACCCATTCTGACTGCTGTTAGAGAATATCTCATTGTGATTTTGATTTGCATTTCTCTAATGATTAATAATATTGAGCATTTTTATATGCTTGCTGGCCACATGTATGTCTTCTTTTGAAAAATGACTGTTCATGGTTCTTGCCCTACTTTTTAATGGGGTTGTTTGGTTTACTTGTTAATTTAAGTTTCTTATAGATTCTGGATATTAGACCTTTGTCAGATGCAGATGCTGGAGAGGTTGTGGAGAAAAAGAAATGCTCATATGCTGCTGGTGGGAATGTAAATTAGTTCAGCTATTGTGGAAAGCACTGTGGCAATTTCTCAAAAAACTTGAAAAAGAAGTACCATTAGACCCAGCAATCACATTACTAGGTGCATACCCAAAGAAATATAAATTATTCTACCTTAAAGACACATGCACATGTACGTTCTTCACACCACTTCTTACAATAGCAAAGTCCTGGAGTCAGCCTACATGGCCATCAATGGTAGACTGGATAAAGAAAATGTGCTAAACATACACCATGGAATACTGTACACTCATGAAAAATGAAATCATACCCTTTGCAGCAACATGGATGCAGCTGGAGGCCATAATCCCAAGCAAACTAACACAGAAACAGAAAAATAAATACTGCATATTCTCATTTATAAGTGGGTGCTAAACATTGAGTACATGTGGACACAAATAAGGGAACAATATAGATACTGGGGCCTACTTGAGGGTGGAGGATGGGAGGAGGGAGAGGATAAAAAAGCTACCCATCAGGTACTATGCTTATTACCTGGGTGACAACATAATCAGCACACCAAATCCCTGTGACATGCCATTTACCTGTGTAAGAAACCAGCATGTGTATCCCTGCACGTAAAATAAAAGTTAAAAAGTTTTTTTTTTCTTAAAGAAAAAGGAAGAGAGAAAGAGCAGAGAAAATGCTTTGAGATATTTGGAATTTGGCTAACTACACTTGTGAGTTCTAAAAGGGCAAACAGAAGAGGTTTGATTTGAGAGATGAAAGAGATTGGGAAAGGAAGCAAGATAGACATTGTATTACAGAATATGTGGAAAGTTCTCTTCAGTTTTAGTTTCATTTAAAAAAGTGGAGAATTGAAACCATTAGCTAAATGATTCAGTTGTTTGTTCTGCTCAGAATTTTAGATTATTATGTTAATTTTACTGTTTAGCTTGTATTGTGCAGTTATAATTTCATATATTATCAAAGATGAAACATACAATAATAAAGAGAAGAGATAAAAACTGAAAAAATAATAAAATAACTAGGATTAAATTTAACCAAGCAGGTGAAAACTTCTACAATGAAAACTGCAACACATTGATAAAATAAAATGGGAAAAACGGGAAAGGTATCTCATGTTCATGGATTGAAAAAATTACTATAGTAAGTAGTATAGCATAGTTATACTGTCCAATGTAATTGACAGACTCAATGCAATCACTGTCAAATACCAAAAGCATTCCTCCCATGAATAGAAAAAACAATCCTAAAATTTGTATGGAACAAAAGGCCGTGAATAATCAAAGCAATCCTAAGAGGGTGAAAGAAGCTAGAAGTATCATACTGCCTGACTTCAAAATACAATATAAGTCTAGATTAACCAAAATATCATGGCAATTGTATTAAAACAGACACATGGACCAATGGAACTGCATAGAGAACCCAATAATAAATTCCCAAACTTACAGCCAAGTGATTTTCAACTAAGGCACCAAGAATACACGTTGGGAAAAGGAAATTCTCTTCAATGAATGGTGCTGGGTAAACTGGATATTCATATGCTGAAGAAAGAAACTAGACCCTATCTGTCATCATATATTAAAATCAACTCAAAATGAATTAAAGACTCAAATGTAACACTTAAATCTATAAAAATACTAGAACAAAATATAAGGAAAAAGCTTCATGACATTGGAATGGGTGAAGATTTTATGGGAAAGACTTTAAAGCACAGGTAATGAAAACAAAAATAGGCAAATGAGATTATATCAAGTGAAAGAGCTTCTGCACAACAAAGGAACTGACAGAATGAAGAGACAACTTGTAGAATGGGAGAAGGTATTTGCAAACTATCGATCCTACGAGAGATTAATATTAAGAAAGTACAGGGAACTCAACAGCAAAAAACAAATAATTTGATTAAAAATAAGCAAAGGATCTGAGCAGACTTTTTTTTTTTTTTAAAGAAGACATACAAATAGCCAAGTATGTGAAAAAAAATGTTCAACATCGCTAATCATCAGGGAAATGCAAGTCAAAACCACAAAGAGAGATAATCTCATTCCAGTTAGAATGACTACCATCAAAAAGGCAAAAAGTAACAAATGCAGGCAAGGATTTGGAGGAAAGAGAACTCTTTAATTTTTTTTTTTTAATTTTACTTTAAGTTCTGGAATACATGTGCAGAATGTGCAGGTTTGTTACGTACGTATAAATGTGCCATGGTGGTTTGCTGCACCTATCAACCCATCGTCTAGGTTTTAAGCCCCACATGGATTATGTTATTTGCCCTAATGCTCTCCCTCCCCTTGACTCCCACCCCCCGGCAGGCCCTGGTGTGTGATGTTCCCCTCCCTGTGTCCATGTCCATCTCATTGTTCAACTCCCACTTCTGAGTGAGAACATGTGGTGTTTGGTTTTCTGTTCCTGTGTTAGTTTGCTGAGAATGATGGTTTCCAGCTTCATCCATGTCCCTGCAAAGGACATGAACTCATCCTTTTTAATGGCTGCATAGTATTCCATGGTGTATATGTGCCAGATTTTCTTTATCCAGTCTATCATTGCTGGGCATTTGGGTTGGTTCCAAGTCTTTGCTATTGTAAGTAGTGCTACAATAAACATACACATGCATGTGTCTTTACAGTAGAATGATTTATAATCCTTTGGGTATATACCCAGTAACGGGATTGCTGGGTCAAATGGTATTTCTGTTTCTAGATCCTTGAAGAATTGCCACACTGTCTTCCACAATGGTTGACCTAATTTACACTCCCAACAGTATAAAAGCATTCCTATTTCAGAGGAAAGAGAACTCTTACACGCCATTAGTGGGAATGTAAATAAGTAGAGGCATTATGGAAAACAGTAAGGCATTTTCTCAAAAAACTAAAAACTAGAACTACCAGATATGACCTAGCAATTGTAGTGCTGAGTATTGAAAAGAAAAAAATCAGTAATGTCAAAAATATTAATACATCTGAACTCCCATGTTTTTTGCAGAATTATTCACAATAGCTAAAATATGGAATCAACCTAAGTGTCTATCAACAGATGAATGGATAAAGAAAAGATGGTATATAGACAAAATGAAATACTGTTTAGCCATAAAAGTAAATGAAATTCTGTCATTCATGGCAACACAGATGAGGTTGGAGGACATTATCTTAAGTGAGATAAACCAGGCACAGAAAGATAAAAATCACATGTTTTCATTCATATTTTGCAGCTAAAAAGGTTGCTTTCAAGCAGAGTAGAAAGATGACTATAAGGGGCTATGAATAATCAGTGGAGCACAAGATAGGAATATGTTGGTTAACAGATACAAACTTACAATTTGATAGAAGAAATACATTCTATTGTTCTATAGCACTGTAGGGTGACTATAGTTAACTCTAATTTATTGTATATTTTCAAATAGCTAGAAGAGAGATTTTTGGATGTTCTCAACGCAAAGACATAATAAATGATTGAGGTGATGGATATAATAATTACCTTAATTTGATTAATATACGTTGTATACATGCATTGAAATGTCATTTTCTACTGCATAAATATGTACAGTCATTGTACATCAATTAAATATAAAATAAAAATTAAAAATATGGAGGTATTTAAATATCATTTTTAACTCAATTTGGTATTTATGTAAGGTTTTAATGATAACTAAAATATGTAAATTATTATTTAATTTGTTACATGAAGCCCCTATCATTTGAAATAGTGTAAGACTTTGGCAAGTAAGATCCTTTAAAAAGATACCAATTATTAGAATTTTATGGAATTAAACATCACTTTATATTTTTATAATCTTTAAAATAAAATGTTGATATATTAAAAAATATAGGACATTTAGAAAGTTTAAATTATGAGAACTTAACTCAGTTTTGTATAAACTAGTATATTGTGTTAACATCATCATGGCTTGGTAAAATCAAAGAGAAAATGTAGAGTTGAGGTTTTTAAAAAATTAATAATTTAATGTATCCCCAATTTATCTAGTCAACAGAAATATTGACCAAACTTTTAAAAACAAAATTCATAAACCACTATGTTTATGAAACAATGTTAAGACCTCTTTAACTCATGTAGAAAATCTGCATCTTGCTGCAGAAAAGGCCTTTGACAAAATTCAACAGCCCTTCATGCTAAAAACTCTCAATAAATTCGGTATTGATGGATCATATCTCAAAATAATAAGAGCTATTTATGACAAACCTACAGTCAATATTATACTGAATGGGCAAAAACTGGAAGCATTCCCTTTGAAAACTGGCACAAGACAGGGATGCCCTCTCTCACCACTCCTATTCAACATAGTGTTGGAAGTTCTGGTCAGGGCAATCAGGCAGGAGAAAGAAAGAAAAGGTATTCAATCAGGAAAAGGGGAAGTCAAATTGTCTGTGCTTGCAGATGACATGATTGTACATTTAGAAAACCCCATCATCTCAGCCCAAAATCTCCCTAAGTTGATAAGCAATTTCAGCAAATTATCATGATACAAAATCAATGTGCAAATCATGAGTGAACTTCCATTCACACTTGCTACTAAGAGAATAATATGCCTAGGAATACAACATACAAGGGATGCGAAGAACCTCATCAAGGAGAACTACAAACCACTGCTCAATGAAATAAAAGAAGATACAAAGGGAAGAACGTTCCATGCTCATGGATAGGAAGAATCAATATCATGAAAATTGCCATACTGCCCAAGGTAATTTATAGATTCAATGCTTTCCCCATCAAGCTACCAATGACTTTCTTCACAGAATTGGAAAAAACTATTTTAAAGTTCATATGGAACCAAAAAAGAGTCTGTATAGCCAAGACAATTTTAACCAAAAAGAACAAAGCTGGAGGCATCACACTACCTGACTTCAAACTATACTGTAAAGCTACAGTAACCAAAACAGCATGGTACTGGTACCAAAATAGATATATAGACCAATGGAACAGAACAGAGGCCTCAGAAATAGCACCACACTACCTCAGAATAACGTCTACAAGCATCTGATCTTTGACAATCCTGACAGAAACAGGCAAAGGGGAAAGGATTCCCTATTTAATAAATGGTACTGGGAACACTGGTTAGCCATATGTAGAAAACTGAAACTGGATCCCTTCCTTACACCTTGTACAAAAATTAACTCAAGATGGATTAAAGACTTAAATGTAAGACCTATAACCATAAAAACCCTAGAAGAAAACCTAGGCAATACCATTCAGGACATAGGCATAGGCAAAGACTTCATGACTAAAATGCCAAAAGCAATGGCAACAAAAGCCAAAATAGACAAATGGGATCTAATTAAACTGAAAAGCTTCTGCACATTAAAAGAAACTATCATCAGAGTGAACAGGCAACCTACAGAATGGGAGAAAATTTTTGCAATCTGCCCATCTGACAAAGGGCTAATATCCAGAACCTACAAAGAACTCAAACAAATTTACAAGAAAAAAACAATCCCATCAAAAAGTGGGCAAAGGATGTGAACAGACACTTCTCAAAAGAAGACATTCGTGCAGTCCACAGACATATGAAAAAATGCTCATCATCACTGGTCATTAGAGAAATGCAAATCAAAACCACAATGAGATACCATCTCACAGCAGTTAGAATGGTGACCATTAAAAAATCAGGAAACAACAGATGCTGGAGAGGATTTGAAAAAATAGGAACGCTTTTGCACTGTTGGCAGGAGTGTAAATTAGTTCAACCATTGTGGAAGACAGTGTGGCGATTCCTCAAGGATCTAGAACTAGAAATACCATTTGACCCAGCGATCCCATTACTGGGTATACACTCAAAGAATTATAAATCATGCTGCTACAAAGACACATGCACACGTATGTTTATTGCGGCACTATTCACAATAGCAAAGATTTGAAACCAACCCAAATGTCCATCAATAATAGACTGAATTAAGAAAATATGGCACATATACCCCAGGGAATACTATGCAGCCATAAAAAAGGATGAGTTCATGTCCTTTGCAGGGACATGGATGAAGCTGGGAACCATCATTCTCAGAAAACTATCACAAGGTCAGAAAACCAAACACCACATGTTCTCACTCATAAGTGAGAGTTGAACAATGATAACACATGGACACAGGGCAGGGAATATCACACATTAGGGCCTGTCAGGGGGTGGGTGGCTGAGGGAGGGATAACATTAGGAGAAATAACTAATGTGAATGATGAGTCAATGGGTGCAGCAAACCAACATGGCACATGTATACATACGTAATAAACCTGCACGTTGTGCACATGTACCCTAGAACTTAAAGTATAATAATAAAATTACCTACTGTGTACTATGTTTACTACCTGGATGATGGTATCCATATTCCAAACTTCAACAACATGAAATATACCCATGTAAGAAACCTGCTCATAAACTCCCTGTATCTAAACTAAGAGTTGAAATTATTTTAAAAAATAAAGTATAAATAAGAAGTGGGCAAATAACCTGAATAGACATCTGTCAAAAACAGAAATACAAATGGCCAATAAGTACATAAAAAAGTTCAATATCACCAGTCATTCAGAAAATGCAACTGAAAACCACAATGAGCTATCATCTTAGCCCAGTTAGAAGACTGTTATCAGAAAGACAAAACAATAACAGTTGCTGCTAAAGATGTGGAGAAAAGGGAGCTCTTATATACTGTTGATGAGAATGTAAATTTAGCCATTATGAAAAACAGTATGAACATTTCTTTAAAAACTTATAATAGAAATACTGTACAATCCAGAAATCCCACTACTGGGTATTAATCCAAAGGAAAAAATAATTAGTGTATCAAAGGGATACCTGCACCACATGTTTATTGCAACATTATTTATAATAGCAAAGACATGGCATCAACCTAAGTGTATCAACAGATGAATGAACAAAGCAAGTGTAGTATGGTGGTATGTGCACAAAATGGAATACTATTCAGCCATAAAAATGAGTGAAATCATGTCATTTGCAGTGACAAGAATGGAACACTGTGTTAAGTGAAATAAAGCCAGTCAGAAAAACAATTATTGCATCTTCTCACTTACATGTGGGAGCTAAAAGTATATGTGGGAGTTATTAGAGGTCGGGAGTAGAAGAATAGTTACCAGAGGTTGGGAACGGTGTGTGTGGGGTCAGGGGAATGACAGAGGTTGGTTAATGTTACAAACAAACATTTAGATAGAAAGAATAAAATCTCACATTTGATAGCAGAATAAGATGATTATATTTAAGAACAATGTATTGTATATTTCAAAACAGCTAGAAGAGGTAACTTAAAATGTTCTCAACATGCAGAAATGATAAATATACAAGGTGTTTGATATCTTTTTTTTTTTTTTTTTTTTTTTTTTGAGACGGAGTCTCGCTCTGTCCCCAGGCTGGAGTGCAGTGGCCGGATCTCAGCTCACTGCAAGCTCCGCCTCCCGGGTTTACGCCATTCTCCTGCCTCAGCCTCCAGAGCAGCTGGGACTACAGGCGCCCACCACCTCGCCCGGCTAGTTTTTTGTATTTTTTAGTAGAGACAGGGTTTCACCGTGTTAGCCAGGATGGTCTCGATCTCCTGACCTCGTGATCCACCCGTCTCGGCCTCCCAAAGTGCTGGGATTACAGGCTTGAGCCACCGCGCCCGGCCGGTGTTTGATATCTTAACCACTGTGAATTGATCATTATACATTGCATACATTTTAAAAAGTGTCACATGTACCCCATAAATATGTGCAAATATTATGTAAAATGAAAAAACAATAACAACAAAAAAAAGCTGAGAAAGAATTTTTACAGAATTCTTATTTGAATTTTAATTGTGCTTGTGTTGAATTACTTTTGGGAAGGTCAGGGAAACAGGTGATTCTAGTTTAGGAGTATTGGAATGACTATATATCTTTATCTAGATATTCAGTACTATGTATCCAATTTGCTTTAGAAGATTTTAAAAAGTAAATGATATCTGTGGGAGATAATAAAAAGATGATTACATAAATATGTCTTGTCCCTCATGATCCTCTTACAACTTTATCTTGTCACTCCACTGAGAGGTTCAGGCTATGTCCTCGTGCCTTAAATATGGGCTGGCCTTAGTGATTAAATTCTAGTAAATAAAATGTGGTGGAAGTGACACTAAGTGATTCTGAAGCCAGGTAACAGAAGAAAATACTGTCTGTTTTTTCTCCTCTCCTTCCCTCTCCCTTTTTTCCCTCTTCCTTTCTTTCCCCTCACTCCTCCTCCTCTGCCTCTTTCACCTGCCTCTTCCTCCTTTGCCTCTTCTTCCTTCTTCTCTTCCTTCTGCCTCCTCCTGCTCTCCCTCCCTTCTCCTCCGCTGCTGCTGCTGCTTTTTTCCTCCTCTTCCCCCCTCACCCTCCCTCCTCCTCTCCCTCGTCCCTCCTCCCTCCTCTTCCTTCCTTCCTCCTCCTCCTCCTCTTCCTCCTTTTTCCTCCTTCTTCTCCTTTTCCTTATTCTTCTTTCTCAGTAGCCTTTAATTCACATGTAAAACATCTAGCTTCCCTAAAGCTGCCATAATGTTATACTCAGAGGGAGAGAGATGAATGAGGATTCCCAGGTACACCAGGCTTTAGCTATTTGAATCTTTCCAGCCCAGGCACTAGACTCTAATGAATTAACCTTCGGATGACTCAAGCCCACAGCCTTTGAACTGCCCTGGCTGATGCCAAATAGATCCAACCTTGAAGCTGTCCTAGTCAGCAACTTAGGAAAAAAAAATCTCAGCAATTTTAGACTGCTGGGTTCTGACTAAATTTCAATTTGTGAGCAAAATAAACATTGTTTTATGCTGCTAAGCTTTGGAATGGTTTATTATGCAACAATAAATAATTAAACCAATGTTTAGCACAGTTTTCCTTATGACTAATAATTATGTAGTGAAACAAAGAAAATATTTTTCAATTCAGTGATTATAGTTACCTGGAGTTAACCAAATGGCAAGTTCTGAGGAAACAACATCCCTCACAAGAGTACCTTTACTTCACATACCACCTACAAATTTGGGGGCTTCCTGCACCACCATTACTTCAGAACAACTGACTACAAATTTTGGGGCCATCATGGCCATCTTCAGATTCAATAGCTTGCTAGAACAATTTCACAAATCAGGAAAGTGATGTAATTGCAGTATTACAGTAAAAAGTTTCAAATTAAATTTGTCAAAGAAAAGAGAAGCATAGAGCAGAATCCAGAAGGAGTTCAGATGTGGAGCTTCCAGTCATCCTTTCCCTGTGGAGTCATAGATGAGTGCTGTATTAGTTTGTTTTCACACTGTTGATAAAGACATACCCAAGACTGGGTAATTTATAAAGAAAAAGAGGTTTAATGCAGTCACAGCTCCATGTGTCTAGGGAGGCCTCACAATCATGGTGGAAGGTAAAAGGCATGTCTCACATGGCAGCAGACAACAGAAGTTGTGCAGGGAAACTCCCCTTCAAAAAACCATCAGATCTCATGAGACTTAGTCACCATCACAAGAATAGCATGGGAAAAGCCCACCCCCATGATCTGATTACCCCCTACCAGGTTCCTCTCACAACACATGGGAATTGTGGGAGCTACAATTCAAGATAAGATTTGGGTAAGGACATGACCAAACCATATCAAGTGCCATCTGTTCCTCTTGGTCATGAGGTGTTGCTATATGCACACAATATTGGTAACCAGAAATTCTCACTTGAGCCTTTGGTGTCCAGAGACTTTACAGAGGCTCGATCCCATACAGCTAACATGACTGACTTTTAATCTCTGGTCCCTGCAGAAGGTTGGGCTAACATTTATAGTCTACAGTTCCTTTTCAGGTTGGAACTAATATGACAGGGCCCAAAAGACCATGTCATATTGCTAGACTGTCTGGTGGTCAAAGCCCCAGGCAAAAGCGAAGTCGTTTTCATCAGGCAGCACGACAGGCCAGGGGGCTTGGAGATCACCTCCCAGTAGCAGAAGGCAAGGGTCAAATGTTTCTTTGGGAAACTTAATTTTTCAGTACATAATAACAATTCTAAAATGTTTTGTTTTGTCATTTACATTGTTTCAATTTATTTTGTTGTAAAGAGGGAAAGAATTTTCTTTAAGACATGGACAGACATTGTATACCTTCTCCTACCACTGCTATTCAAGAAGGTATTGAAAGTTTAAAATGACGTAGTAACACATTAAAAAGGACTGGGATTTTAAGAGTCACAAAGGAAAAAGAAAGTTTCATTGCTAACGAATGATATGAATTTTCTACAGGGAAAACCCATGCCACTCTAAAGATAGATTTTTGTAACTAATTATCTTTTAAGAAATTTGCTGAATTTGAGGTAAATCATCAAAAAACACAATTAATTATACTGTTATATAAAGTAGCCATTGGATATATAGATTTTAAAAGTTATAACTGATTATAGTGACAAAATATATAAGATACTTACAATGAACAGAAACAAAATGTACATGGAACCTATGTCAAAACAGGAAAGCAATTGAAATATATTTGCTAAAGATCTATTAAATAAATGAAAATAAATATTAAATATGTATTTAATATGTATTGCAAATTTGAATCAACTACTTTTGAGATTGAATTATTAATATTTAGGAAAGTTAGACATATGCATGATCTTCAGCCCAGGAATTTCACCCCTAAATATATGCTCTAGAGACATGCCTCAGAAGTAAGGAAGAATTTAATAACGTTACAATTAATTGTAAATAACCTAAAAATTCTTCAAAAGGAATTAATAAACTAAATATGGTATCTTCATTTAAATAAATGAATGAATTAAACATAGTGCCTTAACTCAATAAAATACGATATCTCGCATATAGTAGTAATAAATACACTGTATAGAAGCAACAAGTACTTACCCAGAACTACATGCATCAACATGAATGTATCTCACATAATGTTGAACAAAACTTAACATGCAGAAAAATGACATGACATAACGTCATTTAAATAGAGAAATTATTCTCTAAATCACTATGCATTATTTTAGGATTTATATATGTAGTAAAAGTAAAAATAAGTACAAAATGTTATGGCAATGATGATGCAATTCATTTCTAAAGGACTAAGAAACCAAATATGCCACCCGTACAGAAGGTTTTCCTGCTTTTTTTGGTAATATCATGTATCTTAATATACATTATGTATACCTGGATGTATGCTATATTATTAGTTATAATTTTTGTGTGTTCAAAATATGTTAGAATAGAGGTAAACTAAATTTGGCATTGGTAGACAGGAAAATATCATAAGTGATATAAGAAGGCTCCAAACAAAATGAATTATTGACATTCATTTGGACTTTCTCTGAATTTATACACTCATTTAAGGAGCAGATATAGCTTTTGCCACTTAGTTATGTTTTTGATTTTTATATATAAAAGAAAAGAAATATGAGTAAAGAGCTCATGAAGTAGGATACACTTTTTGATTATTTTTACTTGAATTTATGTATCTGCTTATTTATTACGTAGTTACTTATTTAACACTATATGTGTACTATGCACCCAACATATTAGTGATAAGAATACAGGGTTTGGGGATATGGTCTATTATCCCAGATTGGTGTAATTATACAAATGGTGAGGTTAAAAATTTCTGATGGAGAGGTAAGTTAGAGGTATGTTATACCATATCTGTATCAGTAGTATATATATGTTCCACTATAGTGGAACAAATTAACATATTCATCATCTCTCATAGCTACCCATTTTTTCCCCATGTAGCAAAAGCAGCTACAATCTACTCATTCAACAAAAATCCTGAATACAATATACTGTTATTAGCTATAGTGCCCATGTTGTACATTAGGTGTTTTGATTTGTTCATTCTGCATGGTTGCTATTTTGTATCTTTTGACCAATATCTTTAGTTCCTCTCTGTGGCCCCAACCCTGGTAATCATTTTATTCTCTACATGTTTGACCCCCCTTTTTCCAAATTTCACATGTAAGTGAGATCATGTGGCATTTGTCTCTCTGTGACGAGCTTATTTGATTTATTTTCACCTCCTCCGGGTACATTTATGTTACATCAAATGCAGGATATCCTCTTTTTTTAAGCTTGAATAACATTCACATTGTACATATACTCCACAGTTTACTTATTTATCCATCCATCCATTGATTCAGTTTTAACTTCACCCTCTCTCTCTTCAAACTCCTCCAAGATTGGCAAAGACTGGAACATTTCCTGAATTCCTAAGATTAATTACCCTCATCTCTTGGGAGCTCAGGCAACCTCCAGGGTCAGTTTTACACATAATAATAGTTGTGCCTTGTGTGTTGGGAGGTGGAAGATTGGGGTTGGCAGAAGTAAGTAAAGAGCTAATGCTGGACACCCTGAGGGCCTTTACTTAGGTTATTTAAAGGATCACACCATGGATTCTGGGTGCCCAGAAGTGAAGTGTGGAGAGATGCAGGGCCATGAGTGTGCCCTCCAAGAGTCATATGGGTGTTTAAGATATACCTTCATACACATGTACTCATACACATGTACACACTCACACATACACATTCTCAGAAGGTGTCTGGAACCAGCTGCCTATCCTCCCATCGCCTTCCTTTCAGGTAAGTGTTCTAGATGAGGGTGAGCTTTATGTTCAACACCCGTTGCCTACTTCATTCTTCCTCATCATTGCACCATTCTCATCAATAAGGTTCCCACTTCCTCATATCCTGTATCTGCTGAAAATGTGTATTCCTTCATGTGTATTCCTTAATTTTTGGATGCAGAATTCTATTATAAGCTTTTAAATTATCTTAATTTTTAAAAATCTGTTTTGTTGAAAACATTTCATCTTTTGGTTTCCGAGAGGGGTATATTGCATTTTGTCAGCTTCTCTTTGTATTCCTTGCATTTTTGCTGTACGTACTTCAAGTTCTGTTCTTGAAGTTGATACATGTTTATTTCTTAATATATTAAAATTTATTTAATATGACATTTTATTAATGAATCATGAATCATTTTGTCCTTAATAAAAACATTTATCATAAAATATATCCTGTTGGATATTAATGCAGTTATACTTCATTATTGCTACTGTACTATTACAACTATACCCTATGATACATAACATCATGATTTCAGAATCATTTTTGTGTATAGCATTTCAATCTTTGTTTTCCATGTTGAGACTCTTTTTTTAAATTGAAGCTCATGTAGCCTCTTTATTGTTCTCCACAGGTACTTCAGCAGGGTGCCACCATGACTGCTTGCAATGCCTCACAGGGCCACCCTTCTTTCTTCATTCTCCAAGGCATTCCTGGCGTGGAGGACAAACATAGATGGATATCTATCCCCTTCTCCTCCATGTATTTCATTACGGTGCTCGGGAACTGCACCATCCTCCTCACTGTCTCCACAGAGCGCTCCGTGCACAAACCCATGTTCCTGCTCCTCTGCCTATTGGCCCTCACAGACCTGGGCATGTCCACTACCACCATTCCCAAGGTGCTGTGCATTTTCTGGTTTGGCCAAAGTGAGATCAGCTATGAAGGATGCCTGGTTCAGCTGTTCTTCATCCACTCCATCTCTGCCATGCAGTCAGCTATCCTGATGACCATGGCCTTTGACCACTATGTGGCCATCTGCAAGCCCTTGCACTATGCCACCATCCTTTCCAATAGTCGCATTAGACACATTAGCTTAGTGAGTTTGGTGAGAGCTATTCTCTTTATTTTCCCCATGCCCATCCTCCTTCAGCAAATGCCCTATCATGCCAATCATGTCATCCCCACCACCTACTGTAAGCACATGGCTGTGGTGAAGATGGTTTGTGTAGATATTACAGTCAACAGGATATATGGCCTGGTGGTGGCCTTGTTGGTTGCTGGGCTAGATCTCTCAGCTATTGCTTGATCATATGTGCTAATCATCCAGGCTATAATGTGTCTCTCTTCTAAGGAAGCCCACCACAAAGCAGTCAACACCTGCACCACACACATCTGTGTCATGCTTATTTCTTATACTCCCTCACTTTTTTCTTTTCTCACTCACCGCTTTGGCTGAGGCATTCCACCCCATGTCCACATCATTCTTGGCAGCCTCTACTTCCTTATACCTCCAATGCTCAATCCTATAATTTATGGAGTGAACACTAAGGAGTTCCGGGACAAAGTGACCAAATATGGTTGCTGGAAAAGAGAATCCACAACCACTGTCCGTGGTCAGAAACTTGTCTGGTAATCCAGCAGCTGTGAGGATGAGGAAGGAACGTTAAGTAGATGCAATTCCTCGGGGAATCAGCTAGTGGTAGAAATATGTCATGTTGGCAGATTTAGCTGCCAAGATGTTTAGCCTTGGGCAGAGAAGCTGAGGGACAGGAGACCTTCTTGATCTCAGTAATTCCGAAGCAAGGAAATTATCCTCACTGTGAAATGAAAATAATGAAATTTGCTTTCTGTACCTGACAGAGGGGTTGGACAAATTACACGTTATAATGTCTATAAAAGCACTTTGAACAACACATGCTGAACACATGTAAGATGAGGTAGAATGTTTCCATGTGGAGAGAACATATGAGCACCCAATAATTTGCCCAACATCAAATCAATGAGTTGTAGAATGCTACTTACTTTGCCAAGATAAGGCTAAGTTGTGTGTGTGTGTGTGTGTGTGTGTGTGTGTGTGTGTATTTTTGTGTTCAAGGGGAAGGTAAAATGGAAAAGATTGCTTAGGGGAGTCAAAAAGGACAATGAATGTTCAAAAGTGAGTTTCGTCACTACATTATCCTTACTGCAGAAGCCTTACACTTGAGCAACGGAACTTACTGCTTCCTTTTAAGCCTAGGGAATATGTACAGAAAACAATAAAATCTGAAATTCCCAGAGAAATTTCAAAGGAAAAGGAGAAAATGGGAAACTCTTACTCTTAAAAGGTGGATATGCATTCTAACAAATTGTGTATTTGTAACAATTCCTAGAGTCAACTGTTCTGCTTGTCTCAACTAATTCCAGCATATGACAAGAATCTTTAGCAAAGAGAAAATTCTGAGAATGTTCTGTGAAGGGTCACAGTTATAAAAGTCAGTTTTATATTGGAAATCTTGGTTACAGAATTCTGCCAGGCCATTTCTCTGGAAATCCAGGAAGAAATCATGAACAAGCACTTGGGGTGGTGTGCAGAGTTCAGATCGTGTGCCAAGATATGTGAAGACATTAAGTTCAGGAGATATTGTTTATCACTTCTAGACATTGATTTAGAAATATGGTGGCAAATATTTTAAGACACGTGAAGTTTGTAGCCTGAAATAGTTTAGGGTTTTTCATCATATCGTATAGCTAACATGTAAAGGCAGAATTCAGTGAAAAAGACACCTACTTTAAAAGCCACATGACCACTATTTAAATGAGACTCTTAAAATGGCAGGAAAATAAACGAAACTTCTCCAAAGTGTTCTAGTTATACTAATAGTTAAGGCTTGAAGTAAACAAAAAAATTAATAACATGGGCTGAGAAAGGTGGGATATCTCAGAGCTTGAAACAAACAGTCCAACCTTCAGGAGGAAAAAAAAAAAAAAAAAAAAGAGAGAACTAATAAGAAGTGCCTTTTCTATAAATGAAAGACCAGAGATCAAGGAAAATTTGCACGAGCATTAATGACTGAAGAACAGAGTACTGCTTGTCTGAAATAAGTACTAAGTACATATCTAAGCCACCACAAACCTACAAAGAAAAAAACGTTGTCAGCAAAATGTTGTGGTTAACAATTGAAAACAGCCTGAGGGAATCATTAGCCTGATGATATGGCAGCATACAACTTCCTTTGTGCTAAAATCTCTCCAGTGAATTTGTTTGTTTGTTTGTTTATTTGTTTCATTTTGTTGAAATAGGATTGCGGGACAAAAGCAGAGCGTTCAAGTGCTATATGATGTTATGATCTCATATATTTCCTTTTTCTTCCATTTTTTGATATTTTAAATAAAAATTTGAAGACTTTTTTCCCCGAAATTATGAGCAAAAGATTTATTTACACCTGAGCACAGTATATATTGAGAGAATTATGCCACAAAAGCTGGTAGCAACAGCTAATTCTGGGGAAACTGAGGAACTGAAGAAAATCAGAGAAAACACAGGAAGAACAGCCTGATTGGTCTGCTCTTTCTTGCTTGAGTTCTTTTCTTTCCGCAAAAGTTTCGTTAATCTATCTTGTTAGTAGTCAATATATCTTGACTTTTTACTGCAGGATGAGTTTGATTCTTCTCTTTTTGGCTTGCTGGAAATGTGACAGATGACACTAATATTAACCTACTATTTTTCTTTTTGTGTCTGACATGGTTTGAATCTGTGTCCCTGCCCAAATCTTACTTTGAAATGGAATCCCCAGTGTTGGAGGTGGAGACTGGTGGGAGTGAATCATGGGGGTGGATTTTCCCCATGGTACTGTCCTTGCAGTGGTGACTGAGTGCTCAGGAGACCTAGTTGTTTAAAAGTGTGTGGCACCTCGCCTCTGCCTCTCTTCCTCCTGCTCTGGCTATGTGAAGTGCCTGCTTCCCCTTCACCTTTTGCCTGGATTTTAAGTTTCCCCAGGCCTCCCCAGAATCTGAGCAGATGCTGCCATTTTTCCTGCATAACTTGGATAATCATGAGCTAATTGTATCTCTTTTCTTTATAAATTACCCAGTCTTAGCTATTTCTTTATAACAATGTCAGAGTAGACTAATAAAGTGTCTGCAGAATTGTTCCCAGCTATGGAAAAGCTGGAAAAATGTTCATGTGTCTGATCTCTTGGTCAAGGTTAAATCACTTTCTAAGTGTCTGTTAGGTATTTGGATGTTGAATTAATGCGCAGTCCACTTCTCTATCACTGTCTCCATCATATTTGGACAACTTGGGTCTTGAAATGGTCACAAGGCTCCAGATAAAAATATTATAAATAATTATATGAGTAATTATATATAATTACATATCAGTGAGAGGAGGGGCCATCTGGGCTTCCTGGGTTGAGCAGGGGCTCAGAAAGCTGTGAAACTCACTCATTTCCTGCACCAGGACTTACTTCGGTCTTGGATGAATAATATTGAAGATACATGCTTACAATATTCCTAACACCAGGATTCGTGCATATGTTTTCTTCCCTAAGAAAGCTATAAACAGCGAAAATGTTGCTGTACGCTTCCGTGTGTCCTCTCTCCCTTTCTCCCTCTCTCCCTTCCCCCTCCCCCAAAACTAAAAGGCATGTTAACTGCCCATTTTTCTGTGACCAGCAGACCTTACCTATACTCCCAATTCCAATTCCTTGTGAACATACTTTGTAAAGTCCTGTGAGATCCTGCCTCCTTTGCTACGCTGCTGCAAGGTCATAAAGTAGATAAAACCTAAGTTGCAGTTCCAGTTTTTCTCAAAATCTAAGACACGTCACAAAGTAATTCACTGCCTTTGTTTCTCACTCTGGAAACATCTTCCCGCCACACGTATTTCCTGCCTTAAAGAGTTTAAAAGGCAATTGTATAATTTAATTCTGGCTACCCGTTCAGGATCCCTTCCACGCTGTGGAAACTTTGTACTTTCACTCTGCTCAGTAAAGCCTACAACTTTTTCTCTCTCTTGGTCCGTGTATCTATCACTCGCCATGGTCAGTCACCACACCAATTCTTTGGCATGGTTAGGCAAGAACCTTAAACATTACATTAGTCATTATATAAATAAATAACTTCTAGTAAATTATTAAGGAGGTATCACCTTTAACCAGAAATGAAGGGATAAGGGCAGATTTTTCAGCATGGGAGAATCTAAGCCTGGTTCCCCAGAAAGCAGAACCTAAGGCAAAAGTTTGTATATTGGCTGCTTATTTGGAAATATGATCACGTGGGGGGAGTGCAAAACAAGCAGAGTGAATTAGGGAAGGAGGAAAAGCCAATGCAGGGATTTCTCATCTAGCTGATCACTGCTAGTGAAGACAGGTTTCCAATCTTGGGATGACCATCTGAAGAGCCGTATAAAACACATTTCAGAGGCTTAGTGTGGTGGCTCATGCCTATAATCTCAGCACTTTGGGAGGTCGAGGCAGACAGATTGCTTGAGGTCAGGAGGCCGAGACCAGCCTGGCCAACATGGCGAAACCCTATCTCTACTAAAAATACAAAAATTAGTCAGAAATGTGATGGTGTACACCTGTATTCCCAGCTACTCAGGAGGCTGAGGCACGAGAATCACTTAACCCAGGAGGCGGAGGTTGCAGTGAGCCAAGATCGTGCCACTGCACTCCAGCCTGGATGGTAGAGCGAGACTCTGTCTCAACAACAATAACAACAACAACAACAACAACAACAACAACAACAACAACAACATATTTCAGAAATTTTTTCCCAGGTACTGAAATAATTTTATCTACTAGCTTATGTGGGACTCAGGAGCTGCTTGACAGGTGTTAACTCTTTCATACTTCCAGGTTGTGTATGCATCTGTGCAGAGCTCGTTGCTGGAAGTGCTCCATCCAACAGAGTTAGGAAAGCCCCATGGCAAGCAGCTGTAGGTACTAGGCATGACCTGAGGTGGATTCTCAGATTATATCTGCATGGAAATCGTCACAGCAGCAGTGGCTGAATAAGAAATATTGTCAAAGGGACTATGAAATGGTGTGTAATAATTGTCTAATGTAACAGTCCATGTGATGGAATTCTTACAGTACACCGTGGGCTTTCTTTGTGATTAATAGGGGGCTCACACCTGGAGCCCACTTCGTTGACTTATTTGTTTAATTTTTCAGCTATGAATACCAAAATCATCAGTCTTCTTTATTTATTAAGATAATTTAATTCCACAAACAATAACAGCCAATTCGGGTAACCTTAGAAAATAGTCTTTTAAAAATACTTAAAGGACACTTCGAGAAAGAAAAGGACACTTCTATAGATATGCATAGTCCTCCTCAATCCTTATTTCATTCTCAGTCTTATTTTTCACCTAGAACTAAATAAGAACGATATCATTATTATTCTGCTGTTTATTTTTTGTCATTATTATTAAAGTATTTATGTGTCCTTGGTAAAGCAATCAAATGCGATAGGAGACACAATGTAATGTAAAAGTCTTCCTTTGTTTCTACATGGTTATATTTTATAGGTTTATGAAAAAGCTACAAATTTGATTCTTTGTAAAATATGATCAGGACAAAGGACTGACTTTGAATATTTAAATATTAATTCAAATGGTTAATATCAGAAGAATGGGGAGTGCAGTCAAGATCACGCAAAACACTACTGATTATAATGGAAGAAAACTTCACTGGAGCTTAGGGGATTTTTATATGAACTGTGGACTGTTGATATCAGTTGTCATATGGGAGAGCTATACTTAAAAAACGGTTTGGTTTCAGGGAACTTTAATCTTGGACTGGTGAAATATACTTAGAATTTAATCAGAGAAAGTTTAAGCAATTGTTGGCAAATGATAAATGAAAAATATTTTAATTTGTATCAGATATCCTCCCATCTGATTTTATTTGAATTGTCTGTCATTTGCTTAAACACAATACTAATGATAAAATGAACCAATGTTGCTTATTAGAGATTTTTAAAAGTTTATTTCTGTTGTTCTATGGTTTAAAAACACAAAGAGTCCTGACACTCTTGTCTACTGTCATGCAACCGAACCTTGTGGTTTAGTTAACCAGAAATCCTAAAAACTAGGCCTAGGCCATTGACATATGGATGGATGTTCCAGCTTGGGACCACTTTAAATTTGGTAGTAGAGTATTCTAATTTTTAGCAAATTACTAAGTGTAAATTTAGGAAAAATGCATCCTTAACACAATATAAATGTCATTACCTGTCTTCCATGGAACAAGATATATAGTGAAGGTTAAACAACAAATAACTTCTGTAGGCAAAATAGAATTATAGTTTTAATTCACACAATAGAAATAAATTATTCTACTTTTTTGGTTTATTTATTTATTTAATAATATCTCTTAGTGACTGTTCTTTATCACCCAAACAGACCTATTTATTATTTATTATTTTTCCATGGTTTATAGCATTTCTTTGTATGTTGGTCAACATTCATTCAAGCAGTCACCTATCAACAGACAGATGTTTGTTTTTAGGCTTTAGTTGTTTGAAAAAGTTCTAAGATTATCTTTTTACATTGACTTTTTTTCTTTTTCACAAAGTATTATTGCACAATAAACATAAAAAAATGAAATTATTAGAGCAAAGGGTATGTACACTTTTTACTTTCTTATTGTAGCATATTTTACCTGATTACCAAAATACACAACATAAAATTTAAACACTAAAATATAAAATGTAGAATGTAAACATCTTCCCCAGTGATAACTGATAATATTTGGACATATGTATTAGTTTCTTAAGGCTGCTATAACAAATTACCACAAACTGGGTGCTTAGAACAGCAGAATAATTTTTAACAGTTCTGGCCACTATGAGTCCAAAATGGTGTCAGCAAGGATATGCTCGTTCTGAAGTTCTAGGAGAGAATCATTTCTTACCTCTTTCTCAGTTTCTGATGACTGCTGACAATTCTTGAAATCTCTTGGCTTGAAAACATATCACTCTAATTTCTGCCTCTGACAACACATGTCATCGTCCCTGTGAGTCTATTCACATCACCCTCCCTTTGTGCCTGTCTGTGTCCAAATTTCACCCTTCTTAGAATGACACCAGTCATTAGATTAGGTTACACCCTGATCCAGTAAAATCTCATTTTAGCTTGATTTACATCTGCAAAGACACTAGTTCCTAATTAAGGTCACATTCTGAAGTTCTAGGTAGACATAAATTTGGGGGAGGGGTCACTATTCAATAACAATACAACATGTATCTGTTCATACCTATTCCTTATGTAAACAAAAATCTACAAATATTGTCACTATAAAATGGAATTGTGTTTACACGTGGTATTTTGATATTTATTGTTTAACCTAACATTGTTTGATATTAACCCATGATGGTATATATAAATTTTCAGCACTTAAAAAATTGTCTCATAGTATTTTTTAACCAATCCTGTATTAGTAGACATGTGCATTGATTCCATTTATTCATTTTTATAAACAATACCATTTCTATAGACAGGGATTAGAAAACTGTGGTCTGTGATTTAAGTTTTGTGTGCTGCTTATTTTTATAAATAAAGTTTTATTGGAATACAGCCAGACTCATTTACTTACATAATAATTTATAGCTGCTTTTGCACTAGAGTGGAAATACCAATTAGTTGGGACAGAAGCCATATCACCTGCAAAGCAAAACATGTTTACTCTCTGAAACTTTACAGAAAAATGTTTGCTCTGGCTTAAAGGAATAAAGGAGTCAGAGACAAAGAGAGTGTGGGGAATAATTATTCATAGTTCCCTCTTCTCTTGCCCTCAGAATTCTTTTCAATGTCCTATCATGGCCATATGAACATGCTGCAGAGGCCTCCTATTACTACAGGGAGCCTAATTGACTGAAGTGCCTAACTCCTGCAATTTGAAATCTATCATTGAATTTGCACCAAAGTGATGCCTCACATTGGCTACTCTCCACTATGACTGAGTGTGGCAAGGATGCTGACGGAAACCCATTACTGGGGAATGTGGGACATGTTGGTAGGCTCCTTGGTCCTCTGAGTTTGGCTTTGCATCACAATCTAAGATACTTTGGCCAAAACTTCCCTTCCTTTCTTTCTTTCTTTCTTTCTTTCTTTCTTTCTTTCTTTCTTTCTTTCTTTCTTTCTTTCTTTCTTTCTTTCTTTCTTTCTTTCTTTCTTTCTTTCTTTCTCTCTCTCTCTCTCTCTCTCTCTCTCTCTCTCTCTCTCTCTCTCTCTCTCTCTCTCTCTCTCTCTTTCTTTCTTTCTTTCTTTCTTTCTTTCTTTCTTTCTTTCTTTCCTTCTTTCTTTCTTCTTAACTTGGGATTGAACTTATGTTGTGATGTGACTGCTCTCCAAACTATGATGGTTTTCTTCCTTACTTTCTTTCATACATTGTTTCTTTGACTAAAATTCTTTTTTTTTTTTTTATTATACTTTAAGTTCTAGGGTACATGTGCATAACGTGCAGGTTTGTTACATATGTATACTTATGCCATGTTGGTGTGCTGCACCCATCAACTCGTCAGCACCCATCAATTCATCATTTATATCATGTATAACTCCCCAATGCAATCCCTCCCTCCTCCCCCTTTCCCCCTCCCCATGATAGGCCCCAGTGTGTGATGATCCCCTTCCCGAGTCCAAGTGATCTCATTGTTCAGTTCCCACCTATGAGTGAGAACATGCAGTGTTTGGTTTTCTCTTCTTGTGATAGTTTGCTAAGAATGATGGTTTCCAGCTGCATCCATGTCCCTACAAAGGACGCAAACTCATCCTTTTTTATGGCTGCATAGTATTCCATGGTGTATATGTGCCACATTTTCTTAATCCAGTCTGTCACAGATGGACATTTGGGTTGATTCCAAGTCTTTGCTATTGTGAATAGTGCCGCAATAAACATACGTGTACATGTGTCTTTGTAGTAGAATAATTTATAATCCTTTGGGTATATACCCAGTAGTGGGATGGCTGGGTCATATGGTACATCTAGTTCTAGATCCTTGAGGAATTGCCATACTGTTTTCCATAATGGTTGAACTAGTTTACAATCCCATCAACAGTGTAAAAGTGTTCCTATTTCTCCACATCCTCTCCAACACCTGTTGTTTCCTGACTTCTTAATGATTGCCATTCTAACTGGTGTGAGATGGTATCTCATTGTGGTTTTGATTTGCATTTCTCTGATGGCGAGTGACGATGAGCATTTTTTCATGTGTCTGTTGGCTGTATGAATGTCTTCTTTTGAGAAATGTCTGTTCATATCCTTTGCCCACTTTTGGATGGGGTTGTTTGTTTTTTTCTCGTATATTTGTTTGAGTTCTTTGTAGATTCTGGATATTAGCCCTTTGTCAGATGAGTAGGTTGCAAAAATTTTCTCCCATTCTGTAGGTTGCCTGTTCACTCTGATGGTAGTTTCTTTTGCTGTGCAAAAGCTCTTTAGTTTAATTAGATCCCATTTGTCAATTTTGGCTTTTGCTGCCGTTCCTTTTGGTGTTTTAGACATGAAGTCCTTGCCCATGCCTATGTCCTGAATGGTACTACCTAGATTTTCTTCTAGGGTTTTTATGGTATTAGGTCTAACATTTAAGTCTCTAATCCATCTTGAATTAATCTTCGTATAAGGGGTAAGGAAAGGATCCAGTTTCAGCTTTCTACTTATGGCTAGCCAATTTTCCCAGCACCATTTATTAAATAGGGAATCCTTTCCCCATTTCTTGTTTCTCTCAGGTTTGTCAAAGATCAGATGGCTGTAGATGTGTGGGATTATTTCTGAGGACTCTGTTCTGTTCCATTGGTCTATATCTCTGTTTTGGTACCAGTACCATGCTGTTTTGGTTACTGTAGCCTTGTAGTATAGTTTGAAGTCAGGTAGCGTGACGCCTCCAGCTTTGTCCTTTTGACTTAGGATTGTCTTGGCAATGCGGGCTCTTTTTTGGTTCCATATGAACTTTAAAGCAGTTTTTTCCAATTCTGTGAAGAAACTCATTGGTAGCTTGATGGGGATGGCATTGAATCTATAAATAACCTTGGGGAGTATGGCCATTTTCACGATATTGATTCTTCCTATCCATGAGCATGGTATGTTCTTCCATTTGTTTGTGTCCTCTTTTATTTCACTGAGCAGTGGTTTGTAGTTCTCCTTGAAGAGGTCCTTTACATCCCGTGTAAGCTGGATTCCTAGGTATTTTATTCTCTTTGAAGCAATTGTGAATGGAAGTTCATTCCTGATTTGGCTCTCTGCTTGTCTGTTACTGGTGTATAAGAATGCTTGTGATTTTTGCACATTAATTTTGTATCCTGAGACTTTGCTGAAGTTCCTTATCAGCTTAAGGAGATTTTGGGCTGAGACGATGGGGTTTTCTAAATATACAATCATGTCATCTGCAAACAGGGACAATTTGACTTCTTCTTTTCCTAACTGGATACCCTTGATTTCTTTCTCTTGCCTGATTGCCCTAGCCAGCACTTCCAACACTATGTTGAATAGGAGTGGTGAGAGAGGGCATCCCTGTCTTGTGCCAGTTTTCAAAGGGAATTTTTCCAGTTTTTGCCCATTCAGTATGATATTAGCTGTGGGTTTGTCATAAATAGCTCTTATTATTTTGAGGTACGTTCCATCAATACCGAATTTATTGAGCGTTTTTAGCATGAAGGGCTGTTGAATTTTGTCAAAAGCCTTTTCTGCATCTATTGAGATAATCATGTGGTTCTTGTCTTTGGTTCTGTTTATATGCTGGATTACGTTTATTGATTTGCGAATGTTGAACCAGCCTTGCATCCCAGGGATGAAGCCCACTTGATCATGGTGGATAAGCTTTTTGATGTGCTGCTGAATCCGGTTTGCCAGTATTTTATTGAGAATTTTTGCATCAATGTTCATCAGGGATATTGGTCTAAAATTCTCTGTTTTTGTTGTGTCTCTGCCAGGCTTTGGTATCAGGATGATGTTGGCCTCATAAAATGAGTTAGGGAGGATTCCCTCTTTTTCTATTGATTGGAATAGTTTCAGAAGGAATGGTACCAGCTCCTCCTTGTACCTCTGGTAGAATTCAGCTGTGAATCCATCTGGTCCTGGACTTTTTTTGGTGGGTAGGCTATTAATTGTTGCCTCAATTTCAGAGCCTGCTATTGGTCTATTCAGGGATTCAACTTCTTCCTGGTTTAGCCTTGGGAGAGTGTAAGTGTCCAGGAAATTATCCATTTCTTCTAGATTTTCTAGTTGATTTGCATAGAGGCGTTTATAGTATTCTCTGATGGTAGTTTGTATTTCTGTGGGGTCAGTGGTGATATCCCCTTTATCATTTTTTATTGCATCTATTTGATTCCTCTCTCTTTTCTTCTTTGTTAGCCTTGCTAGCGGTCTGTCAATTTTGTTGATCTTTTCAAAAAACCAACTCCTGGATTCATTGATTTTTTGGAGGGTTTTTTGTGTCTCTATCTCCTTCAGTTCGGCTCTGATCTTAGTTATTTCTTGCCTTCTGCTAGCTTTTGAATGTCTTTGCTCTTGCCTCTCTAGTTCTTTTAATTGTGATGTTAGAGTGTCAATTTTAGATCTTTCCTGCTTTGTCTTGTGGGCATTTAGTGCTATAAATTTCCCTCTACACACTGCTTTAAATGTGTCCCAGAGATTCTGGTATGTTGTATCTTTGTTCTCATTGGTTTCAAAGAACATCTTTATTTCTGCTTTCATTTCGTTATGTACCCAGTAGTCATTCAGGAGCAGGTTGTTCAGTTTCCATGTAGTTGAGTGGTTTTGATTGGGTTTCTTAGTCCTGAGTTCTAGTTTGATTGCACTGTGGTCTGAGAGACAGTTTGTTATAATTTCTGTTCTTTTACATTTGCTGAGGAGTGCTTTACTTCCAACTATGTGGTCAATTTTGGAATAAGTGTGATGTGGTGCTGAGAAGAATGTATATTCTGGTGATTTGGGGTGGAGAGTTCTATAGATGTCTATTAGGTCTGCTTGGTGTAGAGATGAGTTCAATTCCTGGATATCCTTGTTATCTTTCTGTCTCGTTGATCTGTCTAATGTTGACAGCGGAGTGTTGAAGTCTCCCATTATTATTGTATGGGAGTCTAAGTCTCTTTGTAAGTCTCTAATGACTTGCTTTATGAATCTGGGTGCTCCTGTATTGGGTGCATATATATTTAGGAGAGTTAGCTCTTCCTGTTGAATTGATCCCTTTACCATTATGTAATGGCCTTCTTTGTCTCTTTTGATCTTTGATGGTTTAAAGTCTGTTTTATCAGAGACAAGGATTGCAACCCCTGCTTTTTTTTGTTCTCCATTTGCTTGGTAGATCTTCCTCCATCCCTTTATTTTGAGCCTATGTATGTCTCTGCATGTGAGATGGGTCTCCTGAATACAGCAGACTGATGGGTCTTGACTCTTTATCCAGTTTGCCAGTCTGTGTCTTTTAATTGGAGCATTTAGTCCATTAACATTTAAGGTTAATATTGTTATGTGTGAACTTGATCCTGCCATTATGATATTAACTGGTTATTTTGCTCGTTAGTTGATGCAGTTTCTTCCTAGCCTCGATGGTCTTTACATTTTGGCATGTTTTTGCGATGGCTGGTACCGGTTGTTCCTTTCCATGTTTAGGGCTTCCTTCAGGGTCTCTTGTAAGGCAGGCCTGGTGGTGACAAAATCTCTAAGCATTTGCTTATCTGTAAAGGATTTTATTTCTCCTTCACTTATGAAACTTAGTTTGGCTGGATATGAAATTCTGGGTTTAAAATTCTTTTCTTTAAGAACGTTGAATATTGGCCCCCACTCTCTTCTGGCTTGTAGAGTTTCTGCCGAGAGATCTGCTGTTAGTCTGATGGGCTTCCCTTTGTGGGTAACCCGACCTTTCTCTCTGGCTGCCCTTAAGATTTTTTCCTTCATTTCAACTTTGGTGAATCTGGCAATTATGTGTCTTGGAGTTGCTCTTCTGGAGGAGTATCTTTGTGGCGTTCTCTGTATTTCCTGAATTTGAATGTTGTCCTGCCCTACTAGGTTGGGGAAGTTCTCCTGGATGATATCCTGAAGAGTGTTTTCCAACTTGGTTCCATTTTCCCCCTCACTTTCAGGCACCCCAATCAGACGTAGATTTGGTCTTTTTACGTAATCCCATACTTCTTGCAGGCTTTGCTCATTTCTTTTTCTTCTTTTTTCTTTTGGTTTCTCTTTTCGCTTCATTTCATTCATTTGATCTTCAATCGCTGATACTCTTTCTTCCAGTTGATCGAGTCGGTTACTGAAGCTTGTGCATTTGTCACGTATTTCTCGTGTCATGGTTTTCATCTCTGTCATTTCGTTTATGATCTTCTCTGCATTAATTAGTCTAGCTGTCAATTCTTCCACTCTTTTTTCAAGATTTTTAGTTTCTTTGCGCTGGGTACGTAATTCCTCCTTTAGCTCTGATAAGTTTGATGGACTGAAGCCTTCTTCTCTCCTCTCGTCCAAGTCATTCTCTGACCAGCTTTGATCCGTTGCTGGCGATGGGCTGCGCTCCTTTGCAGGGGGAGATGCGCTCTTATTTTTTGAATTTCCAGTTTTTCTGCCCTGCTTCTTCCCCATCTTTGTGGTTTTATCTGTCTCTGGTCTTTGATGATGGTGACGTACTGATGGGGTTTTGGTATAGGTGTCCTTCCTGTTTGATAGTTTTCCTTCTGACAGTCAGAAGGACTGTCTGTTGGTCTGTTGGAGATTGCTTGAGGTCCACTCCAGACCCTGTTTGCTTGGGTATCAGCAGCAGAGGTTGCCGAAGATAGAATATTGCTGAACAGCGAGTGTACCTGTCTGATTCTTCCTTTGGAAGTTTCCTCTCAGGGGTGTACTCCACCCTGTGAGGTGTGGGGTGTCAGACTGCCCCTAGTGGGGGATTTCTCCCAGCTAGGCTACTCAGGGGTCAGGGACACACCTGAGCAGGCAGTCTGTCCGTTCTCAGATCTCAACCTCCGCGTTGGGAGATCCACGGCTCTCCCCAAAGCTGTCAGACAGAGTCATTCGCGTCTGCACCGGCTCCCGCTACTTCCCCTGTTGGTCTTCAGCTGTGCGCTGTCCCCAGAGGTGGAGACTACAGAGACAGGCAGGCTTCCTTGAGCTGCTGTGAGCTCCACCCAGTTCGAGCTTCCCAGCGGCTTTGTTTACCTACTTAAGCCTCAGCAATGGCGGGCGCCCCTCCCCCAGCCTCGCTGCTGCCTTGCGGATAGATCGCGTCAGACTGCTGTGTTAGCAGTGAGGGAGGCTTCATGGGCGTGGGACCCTCCCGGCCAGGTGTGGGATATATTCTCCTGGTGTGCCTGTATGCTTACAGCGCAGTATTGGGGTGGGAGTTACCCGATTTTCCAGGTGTTGTGTGTCTCAGTTCCCCTGGCTAGGAAAACGGATCCCCTTCCCCCTTGCGCTTCCAGGTGAGGCGATGCCTCGCCCTGCTTCAGCTCTCGCTGGTCAGGCTGCAGCAGCTGACCAGCACCGATTGTCCGGCACTCCCTAGTGAGATGACCCCAGTACCTCAGTTGAAAATGCAGAAATCACCGGTCTTCTGTGTCGCTCACGCTGGGAGTTGGAGACTGGAGCTGTTCCTATTTGACCATCTTGCTCCGCCCCCTGACTAAAATTCTTATATGGTAAATCCTATCTTGGCATCTGCTTTGCTGAAGAGTCATACTAATATTAGTAATACTGACAGTGATACAAGTAGTCAGATAAGGAACCGGGACTTTCTGTCTGGCAGGCAGAGGACACTCTCTTGATTGAGGTGGGGCAGGATAGTACCTGATAAGAGGTGGTGGTTCAGTTGCTATTTCACCAGTGGAAGTAAATGTGGTAAGTGCAATGATAAAGCCATTTGAAATACATGGAGGAAGACTTGCCTACAAAAACAATAGAGTTTACTGATTATTGGTGACTTATTTTGGTGTTGTTTTGAAAGATGAGAGACAAACCACTAACATTTAATAGCCAATTGTAAGAACCAGAGAGCCTCGGTGGTGGTAGTATATGAAGAGGCTTTTATCACCCTTAGTGGAAGGGCAGACACAGTCAATGGCAGGCTGAAGGCTTACTTGGAAGACTCACAGGGATCCAGTGAAGCCTAAATGTTCAACTAAAGTGGTTCTATAATGTGTAGGTCAAGATGGTGGCAAAGAAAAACTAGAATTTTGAAAACTGAGACAGAGTCATTATTATCTAGATGGGTGCTTCTGAAGATTTTTACTCAATAATGTTTTTTTGGACCTTCTAGACATGCAGAAATCTCTGCAGAGGTCTAGTATTATTTCTGTGCTAGATGATGCTGCAGAAGCTAATGCCCCAAAAGACAACAGGCACTTCCTCATGACATGCTTCTTCCCCTTCTCCTGGTTGCCAGGCTTGTAACTAAGGCAACATTACGTGTAACACAGGTAGGTACACTCTAGATCTCATTAGAGATGCCAGGCTTATAACTAAGGCTACATTACTGCATAACACAGGTAGGTACACTCTCAACAGAGAATAAAAGAGATATGCGTCTAAATAATTACAACAAGTAGCTGGCATGTATTGGCAGGAGGCAAAGGCAACCCTTGGGTTTGGATTTTGAGGATGCTTGATTGAAAGTGCTAGAACATAAAGGCTAGATGAGCAAGAATTAACTTACTTTCTCAGAGATAGAATGTTAAAACTTAGTATCATCATTAAAGGCTTAAAAGGTATAAGGGTCATAGTGCCTATCACATATCTGTTTAATCTGTTTAATTCTGGTCCATGCAGAATGTAGATGAATCCTGAAGAATAACTATGGACTATTTTACACTTAATGTAGAAACTGATTGCAACTATTGTGCTAGATGTGGTATCATAGATAGAACAGTATACTTAAGCCCTGATGTACATAGAATGTAGTCATTGATTTGTAAAATGCATTTTTCCTATTCCAATTAGAAAAGTGAATCACAAACAGCATTCACATGGGACAAACAATTTTCATTTACAGTTTTGTTTCAAGACTATGTTAATTCTACTGCCCTGTAACATGACAGAGTCCACAGAGATCTAGATTGCTTGACATCCCTCAAAATATCACGTGGATCTGTAACATTGACAGCATCATGTTGAATGGTTGGACAAGATGAGCGAGATTGCCTAAATAATATAGGACTTTCTCAGATACATGCACTCCAGAGGTAGGAGACAAATCCTATGAAGATGTAAGAACTAGCCACTTTAGTAAAGTTTTTAAGGATGCAGGGATCAGGGAAATACCAAGATACCCCTCAAAAACAAAAGTCAAATTGATGTATTTTGCATACTCTCCTGCACCTCCCTGAAGAAAGAAACACAGAGCTTTACAATACCCTTTAGAGTGTGGGTGACACATCCCACACATAGGAAAATTGCTTGAGTTCAAATAGTGGGTGACATAGGAGGCTGTAACTTTAACTGGAGGCCAGGAGCAGCAGGTCCAGGCCATTGTGCAATCATCTCTGCTGCTTGGGCCACATGATCTGGCAAACCTGTTACTGGGTATCAGTTGTGGGACAAGATGCAGGATGGAACTAATGGCAAATTCCAGTAGCAGTATCACAGTGAAGAATCCTGGGATTTGGGAGTAAGACCATACTAACTGCAGCAGAGGCTTGCTTGTCTTTTGATAAACAGCTCTTGGTGTATTACCGAGACTTGGAAGAGAAAAAATACTTGAACATAGACACTTTGGTAACCAGATTCCGTGATGTCACCCAGTAATTCATGCTTCCTGGTACACAAGCCCTTTTTTAGTCCGGTTACACATTGTATCAGGGTTATTCTGCATGGCCAATAGAAAATAGCAGACATGACACTAGATTGTATCTGAGAATAGGTCATTAAAGGTTTTGTAGCTTTTTCTCTCTTCTTGGATTACTAACTCTTGGGGAAACCAACTTCCACGGGCATACTGCAGTAGCCTCATGGAGAGATTTATGTGGTAAGAAACTAAGGCCTCCAGTCAACAGTCATGTGGGTATAAATTCTTAGAAGTGGATCCTTTAGTCTCATTCAAGCCTTAAGATGACTTTAGCCCCTGCTGGTATATTTATATCATTATACCACATGTTTATATCATACCTCATGAAAGAACCTGAACTAGAACCACCTGTCAAACTGCTCCCACATTTCTTATTTTCAACAACTCTATGTGATAATAAGTGTCAGTTGTTCTAAGTTGCTTTGTTTAGGGATAATTCATTTTACAGCAATATATCAGGCAGTGACTATCTGTCTAGAACTTCCTGTAGTGACCAAGATACTGTCGGACCTGCCAAGTTATAAAGTCAGACGCATCAAGTTATGAAGACAGCAGATCATCATTAGATGTAAATAATGCATCAGAATTGATCCTGAGTGGGACCACAGGGCACAAATAGACTGCAGGAGCAAGAAGTCCAGACACCCATGTTACTCAACAGAGTTGCACTAGTGCTTCTCCAGGCTTTGCACTTATACCTAGGGAGGGAGAAGGGGTGTCCAGAATGACCAACCAAGGAAGAGAAAAAAGCCTGAATAAGGTTATTAGGTTTATATATTGGCCATCTTGGAAAGTAGGTGCAAGAAGAAAATGGATGGAGTTTGCTTTGCAGCCGCATTCAGGCATGGCTGGCCCCAAATAACAGTGGAGAAAAAAATCTTTCCCATGGGTGGAGCAGTGCAATAGCTATGGGTTTTGAGTGAAAGAAGTGGCCCTATGGTGGCCCTATGGTGAGAATAAAATTGCCTGGACAGTGCTCAATAGCCTGGATGCCTAGTTGGGGTTATAAAAGTGAATGGAGTAAAGATTGAAGGCAAGAAGGTCTGGGTCAAAGGCATATGGTGAATATATGAGAATGGGTATAAAATTTGAAGACTTCTGTGTTACATGTTAATAACTATCAAAATACCAAAGCATATCCACATCAGAAGACAACTAAGTATATAAAATGACTTAGTCAATTGACATTAGCCGGTCTTCATCATCAGCCACTGTAGAACTGGCACATAGTGACCATGGTGGCAGAGATGAAAGCTGCATATGAACTCAACAGCATAGACTCCCACTGAATACCCAACTTGTCAGCAGCAGAGACCAATGATAATTTTCTAATATGTCTTTCCCAGCCTACCCGGTTTCCCTTTTTCTTCCACACAGGTGTTTCACTTTCACTTCTTTATTTGGTTTCAAAATTCTTATATTTGTAATCTGTCTCTTTTTCTGAGAACTGAGACTCACATAGCTTTCTTTGACAAACCTTATCATAAATCAGATGGCAATGGATATTGGGTGACACACTCCATCAAAGCCAACTCCTAGTGATACAACAAGCATCTCAGAAGAGTAGAAATTGAATGAAGTTCAGGTGGAGCATTAAAAAATGAATAACTAGACAAGGAAGATATTTTCACTTCTCCAAATAGATTGCAACTGTCTGTACAGCAAACTTGATTTAGTTTTTGGTATTAGGAATGAGGTAGGCACACAATAGTTGCCTTGTTTTTATGACTGAAGCCGTTCTTGTGAACTATTCCACTTAGTCTTGCTCCACAACTTCTTCATTCTATATTCTTGGTTGTCTTTAAAAAGATATTATAGGCATAATAGAATGGGAAGATGTCTTATGATTAGATATATTAGGATTAGAATCCAGGCTAACTACTCGCTACCAGTAAGTGTAACTTGCATAAGGAAATTGAGCCTTTGTAACTTAATCTGCAAAATGAATATTATTATATAACTTGAGTTAAATTTGAAATAATTCAATAAGCTATTTTATGTAAAAATACCTAGAATAGCTATCATGGAGCCACCTAAAGAGTTGGTATTTTTGCTGGAATTAATAGAATGTGAGGAAGATAATGTGGAACCCCTTATTCGCTCCTTTTCTAAGACAGAAATGCCCCAACCTTAGCGGTAGTCCTGAATTTTTCTTAGGGTTTCTTATCACCCAGTATCTTCACCTGCTTTCCAAGATTTGAATGCTATAATTATTCTCCATCAATGGGATTATATTTTAATGACAGTAGAATATTCAGTAGTTTATTTTTTTTAGTTTTCTCTGAACTCTGCCATGCTAATCATGATGGTGACAAAAGGTATTAGACATAAGTCCTCTCTCCATGCTCTAACCTTCAGTGAGAGATCTGGCTTATGAAGAACAAACAGGCACAAAGAGTCTAACATAAAATAATGATCTACTCTATTATTACATTCCTACACTGCTATAAATAACTATCTGAGACTGGGGAATTTATGAAGAAAAGAGGTTTAATTGGCTCATGGTTCTGCAGGCTGTACAGAAAGAATGGCTAGGAGGCCTCAGAAAACTTGCAATCATGGCAGAAGGCGAAAGGAAAGCAAATGCATCTTACCATGGCAGAGCAGGAGTGAGAGACAGAGTGAAGTGGGAAGTGCTACACACCCTCAAACAATCATATCTTGTGAGAACTCCATCACAAGAACAGCAAAGAGGAAATCTGCTGAAATGATCCAGTCACCTCCCACTAGGTCTCTCCCCCAATATTGGGAATTACAATTCGACATGAGATTTGGGTGGGGACACAGAGCCCAACCATATCACTGACTTTACCTCTTTTCCTCCTCCTATGCCAACTTTTCCCAACACAGTCTCCATAAAAACACTTTCATAGTCAAGAGTAAATTAGGCCATTTCTTATCTAAGAGAATTAACAACAGGACTGGCTGGATAGAATTTTGTTACTCTCTTATATAGATAAAATGATGTTTTACCTGCCTGGAGTCATCTTCCTATCTAAAGACTAAGCAAGACTAGGTGAAACTAGTTTCCTAGACTAGGAATTCCTGTTCTAGATCGCAGGAATTAAAGATGTTCTTAGAATTTATAGACTGTTTAGCTCACCAGTGTAGAGAGGAGATAAGAATTTGTTAGAAGTCATGGCTAGGGATAAAGAGTACATACATTACACTTATTCTCTATGTCATTGTCTTTTTAAGGATCTCAAACACAGTGATTTAGATTTGAAAGGAGTTTAGAGATACTGGATTCTTTCTCCTGATTCTAAACTCAGTAATCACATATGTTTAAATTGTGCTAAAACTGTGATTATACTATTTCTCAGTAGTTCCTATATTCTGCAGTTTCAATTTAACATTTGTTAATTTTAACTTTTATCTGCTTAAATACCCAATCTTGTATTTGCCTTATTATGTACAATTGATCCAATGATAACTGTATATTTAAATGATTAGATAGAAATTTCACTCATTACAATGATTCAAAACATATCAACAAAGCAATGCTTCACCAAAACAATATAAGTTAGTCTTTGTACATGATCTGAGTCACTGTGGAATATCACTTCAAGAACAGGTGGCTTCATGTTCATATATGTTTTTTAAAGATGAAGTTCCTGGTCATGGACATCTTTTGAATTAGATGTATAAATACATGTTTTCCTTTGCAATAAAACTTTTTGAAATATGTATCTCAGCAGTCCCTGAATTCAGTCTACGTATGTCATCCGCAAATCCCTTCATTTTTGTCATCACATACACATCATCACAATCATCCTGTCAGTACTGTGAACATACCACATTACTATTTCATTTAAAGTATTCTTGATGAAAACGTCAATTGCCTGAAGAGTTATCACATGTTAAGGTGTTGTACTAAGATAATAAGTACTGCATTCCTTTCAGCAAAAAGATACTAGTTAGAAATAGACACAGATAATTTGAGAAATAGAAAATATAAAGAAGACTGAAGCAAATACAAAGTCTCCACCAAGAAAAGGAAACATGACCTTGGATCATTGCAGAGCAATATTGTATGTAATTGATGAACATGAACAAAACACAGATGTGAATGTCATCAGGAGACCCATGCCATCAGAGTGTCCCTGGTAAATAGGCATAGAAAGAGATAGATTAGGCACTCCCTTTTGTAGTCCATAACTCAATGAAAGTACAAATATATTGGTCCTTCTTGTAAACTCCACCAACTACCCCCCCAAAAAAAAGAAAAAGAAAATCACTTATCCTTGGTTTATTTCTCCCACAGCTCATATGGAGATACAACTGGGTACTGAATGGTTGGGCAAAAGCATTATCAGTTGTCCTTATTGTTCACTTACTCACAGGTTTATTGCTGGGACCCGCAGTCTATGCAATTCCTCTGCACAGGCGTTTGACCTGTATTTCCTTCATCTTTATACCATAGATGATGGGGTTGAGCATTGAGGGCAGGAGAAGGTAGAGATTGGCAAGGAGAATATGGGTATGAGGTGAGATATCATGACCAATGTGGTGGGTAATAGAAGAAAAGAGTGCATGCACATAAGTGACAAGGATGAAAAAGAGGTGTGCTGAGCAGGTGTTGAGGGCTTTGCAAGTGGCATCTCAAGAGCTGAGGCGTACCACAGCCTGGAGGATGAGGGCATAAGAGAAGCCAATGAGCAGCAGATCAAGTCCCACCACAAGCAGGATCATGAAGAACCCATAGATACGATTGGGCCTGTTGTGGTTACAGGCCATCTTCACCATAGCCATGTGATCACAGTAGGTATGAGAAATGGCTGTGTGGCAGAAGGTTAATCTTTGAAGTAGAAGAGGCATGGGTAGGATAAGGATCACACCCTTGGCAAGAGCCAGCAGTCTCAGGTGTCCGACTAAAGAATGGTTCAGAATTATGTTGTAGCGTAAGGGCTCACACATGGCCACAAAGCGGTCAAAAACCATGAAAACAAGGAGGGCTGATCGTACCACGGATGATCCATGGATGAAAAACATCTGAGTGAAACAGGCATTGGCAGCTATGTCCCAATCATTGAACCAGAAGAGGCAGAGGAGTTTGGGCATCACAGCCAGAGTGGATATGAGGTCAGCCACCATCAGTAGGGCCAGAAGCAGGTACATTTGTGAATGAAGTGTGGGCTCTGTGGCCAACAGGAAAAGGATAGAACCATTGCCAGTGAGGATAGCCAAAAACATGGAGCAGAAAGGAACAGATAGCCACAAGTGCTGTGACTCTAAGCCAGGTATGCCCATCAGCGTGAATGTCGTGAAGCTGGAATGGTTGAGGATCAGCATGGTTGAAATAGTTGGCGGTTGTTAAAGTTTTACACCTGTCAATGAGACATGGTTGGTGCATTGTTATTACTGGGTTTGGGTTCTAAAGACTTGCTGAGACAGGGCCTAGAGAGAGATGGCAGAATGGACCTTTGAGATCATTAAATCCACAATCTGGTTTCAAGTCTATCTCTAAGCACCTACATTGCTTTCACAATAATTTATTTATGGGATTTTGGCTTCTTTTCTGTATAAAGGATATTGTAGTGAACATTTATTCTCACCTTTTCCAGTTCAGCAATTCCACATTTTAAGAAGTCTGACTAAATAGGATAAAACTTTATCTTTGATAGAAAGATGGAAAAACTTGATAGAAAAGCCATAACCATCTCCTTGGGAAGCCTCCAAAATATATAAAAAGAGAGGAAACATATTTTTCCCCCACCTTGTTCCAGGGGCTCTGAACTGTTGGAAGAACTGAGTTCCTTTGCTTTTATGTTTTGTCCCTCTTTTAGAGATCCACTTTTAAGTGGTGATTGCCTCACTCCCCTTGGGGCCTTCTGGGTTTTGGCCGACAAAATATGAAAGATACAATGTCCAAATAAAAACACTATCAAGTGGCTATTTCCCATCATCTCCTGAGTTATGCATATTTGTAACTTGCTGGACAATCCATTGAGGTTTTGGATTTGACTCGTGCATCTCTCTCTCTCTCTCTCTTTACTATAACTGACCTTCATGTGTAAATTGTATTACCTTTAATCATGAGGTAGGTATTTGCTTTAAATTTGTACATTGGGCTACCTAAGAGTACTCATTCTTTAGTTTTTATCATAAATTAAGCAGAATTTATCTCTCTTTCCAGGGATCCATGGACACTTTAAGTACTAATTAAATCAATAACTCTTTCCACCAATTCCCACCTCTGTGGTACCAACTGTCTTTCATTTCCTATGCATTGTCCAAGCTATCTATCTTTTGGTTGTAGACATTCAATTTAAGCTTATGGCCTCCGGTCATAGTTCCATATGTTGGGGAATTATATTTAGAAATCCTCTGAGCTGTGCAGTTGTGAAGCTGATTAATAGTTCTTAGAGGAAGCAGGTGTTCATACATCTGCATAATGAGGGAAATCTGTATTAAATCTGGATTTCTAATAGGAAGCTAATCTTTACTATTGAGTGTATGGTATGGGGAGAAAGAACCAATAACACAGAAAAAAAACCTTCAACTGAATAAAATTAGCATTTTGAAAATAATATTAACATGAAATATGGAAAATAGAAATGTAGAATGTACTTAGATAGAACTTTGCACTCATGCCTGAGCAGACACTAAGAACAATTAGTTCTGATACAAACAAGTAATATCCAGATGAGGTTTGTGGAACAGAATCTGTAGATTGTGCATAATACAGGAAGAAAAGCTTAAGTTGAAACAGAGACATTTTGTCTAGTGATATAGCTAGGAGTTCTATAGTTATATTAGAAGTTCAGTGTAGATAACATGCATGACATTTTCATGACTTTGTGAATCACTAAACTCATTAACACTATTACAAGATATAATTTCCCCCCTTAAAAAACACAGACAATACTTGAATATTTGAGCTATTCCTCTGGAGCTTAATGATTTCACAAATAACTGTTTCAGATTATTAACAATGTTATTAAAATAAATTTTTCAATTAAACTCCACCCCATAGCAAGATCCTTGGGACTTGCCTGCATGTAGCAAAATATAAACATTAAATTTGCTTATACTAAGTAGTTTCTGCATATTCTTTGACTTTTAGAAAACATAGTCATAGTTCATTTCAGTACTCAGTCTAGCATCTGAGTACACCTGTCATTAATTATAATGCTTTTTTCCTGCTTTTATAAAGCCCCCAGCTAAAGATCTCTGTTTTTTTCACAGATATCCAATCCTAACTGATGATTATAACTAAAATTCTGGGAAAGCAGCACTTCTTATGGATTACTCTCTTAACTACGCTTATATCAATGAAAATTCTAGATGTTCCTAGAACACCAACAAGATTTAACCTAAAGAACATTACCTCAAGGCATTTAGTAATCAAACTCCTAAAGGTTAAAGATAAAGAAAGGATCCTAAAGCAGCTAGAGAAAAGAAACAACATATAAGGAGCTCCATCCAATATGTCTGGCAGCAGACTTTTTAGTGAAAACGTTATAGGCCAGGAGTGAGTGGCATGGCATAAGGTATTGCAAATGCTGAAGGAAAAAAATATTTTATCCTAGAATAGTATATCCAGTGAAAATATCCTGCAAACATGATAGAGGAATCAGGTCTGTCTTACAAGAAATGCTAAAGGGAGAACTTCAATCAGAAAGAAAAGGATGTTATTGAGCAATAAAATATCACCTGAAGGTACAACACTCCCTGGTAATAGTAAGTACACAGAAAAACACAGAGTATTATAACACTGTAACTGTAGTGTGTAAAATACTCTTATCCTAAGTAGAAAGGATAAGTAATGAACCATTCAAAAATAATAACTACAAAAACTTTTCAAAACATAAGCAGTAAAAATAAGACAAAAATAGAAACCACAAAAAGTTAAAAAGTGATAGGATGAAGTTAAGGTGTACAATTTTTATTAGTTTTCTTTTTGCTTGTTATTATGTTTATGAAAGCAGAATTAAGTTGTTATCAGCTTAAAATAACGGAATATAAGATAGTATTTGCAAATCAGAAAGCATACAACAGATACAGAAAAAATAAAAAGCAAGAAATTAAATGATACCACTAGAAAAAAATCACCTTCAGTAAAAGGAAGATAAAAAGGAAGACAGGAAGAAAAAGAAGACCACAAAACAACAAGAAAACAAATAAAATGGCAAGGGTAAGTTCTTACTTGTCAATAAAACCAATGAATGAAAATGAACTAAACTCTCCAATCTAAAGACACTGATGGGCTGCATAGATTAAAGAAAACAAGACCCAATGACCAGTTGCCTACAAAAAACACACCTATAATGACACACATAGACTGACAACAAAGGGATAGAAAAAGATATTCCTTGCCAATGGAAACCAAGATAGAGCAGAAGTAGCTATACTTATGTCAAACAAAATAGATTTCAAGACAAAAACAATAAGAATAAACAAAGAAGATCACTACATAATATAAAGGGTCAGTTCAGCAAGAGTTAATTTTAAATATATATGCGCCTGACACTGGAGCACTCAGATATATAATGCAAATATTATTAGACCTAAAGAGAGATATAGACTACAATACAATAATAGCAGAAGACTTCAACACCTCACATTCAGCATTGGACAGATCTTCCAGACAGAAAATCAACAAGGAAACATTGGACTTAATCTGCACTATAGACCAAATTGACCTAATAAACATTTATGGAATATTTTGTTCAACAGCTGCAGAATACACTTTCTTTTCCTCAGCGTGTGACTAATTCTCAAGGATAGACCATATGTTAGGTCACAAAACAGCCCTTAAAACATTTAAAAAATCAGATAGTATTAAGCATCTTCTCTGACCATGATGGAATAAAACTAGAAATCAATAGCAAGAAGAATTTTGGAAACTATACAAATAAATTTAAATTAACCAACATGCTCCTGAATGACCAGTGGGTCAATGAAAAAATTAAGAAGAAAGTTGAAAAATTCCTTGAAGCAAATCATAATGGAAACCTAACATACCAAAACCTATGGGATACAGCAAAAGCAGTACGAAGAGGGAAGTTTATAGCTACAAGTACCTACATCAAAAAAGAAAAAACATTTCAAAGAAACAACCTAATGATGCATCTTAAAAAACTAGAAAAGCAAGAGCAAACCAAACCCCAAATTCAAAGAAATTATAAAGATCAGAGCAGAAATAAGTGAAATTGAAAAGAGAAAAACAATACAAATGATCAATGAAACAAAAAGTTGTTTTTTGGAAAGTTAAACAAAATGGACAAAACTTTAGCCTAAGCAAAAAGAGAGAAGGCCCAAATAATAAAATTAGAGATAAAAAGGAGACATTACACTGACACTGTAGAAATTCAAAGGGTCATTAGTGTCTACTGTAAGCAACTATATGCCAATAAATTGGAAAACCTAGCAGAAATGGACAAATTCCTAGATACATACAACCTACCAAGACCGAACCATGAAGAAATCCAAAACCTGAATAGACAAGTAACAAGTAACAAGACTGAAGCCATAATAAAAAGGCTTCAAGGAAAGAAAAGCCTAGGACCTAATGGCTTCACTGCTGAATTCTGCCAAACATTTAAAGAAGAACTAATACCAATTCTGCTCAAACTATTCAAAAGATATAACTTGGAATACTTCCAAACTAATTCTACAATGCCTGTATTACCCTGATACCAAAACCAAACAAATAAACCTCAAAGAATAAAGAGGAAACTACTGGCCAATATCACAGATGAATATTGATGCAAAAATCCTCAACAAAATACTAGCAAACTGAATATTACAACACATTAAACAGATCATTCATTATGACAAAGTGAGATTTATCCCAGGGATGCAAGGATACTTCAACACATGCAAATCAATCAATGTGATACATTATATAAAGAGAATGAAGGACAGAAACCATGTAATCATTTCAATCGATGCTAAAAAAGCATTCGATGAGATTCAACATCTCTTAATAAGAAAAACCCTAAAAAACCTGGGAATAGAAGGAACACACCTCAATATAATAAAAACCACATAGACAGACCCACAGCTAGTATCAAACTTAATGGGGAAAAACTGAAAGTGTTTACTCAATATCTTGAACACTACAAGGTCACCCACTTTCACCACTGTTCTTTAACACAGTATTAAAAGTCCTCAGCTAGAGCAATCAAATGGGAGAAAGAAAGAAAGACATCCAACTTGGAAAGGAAGAAGTCAAATTACCCTTGTTTGCAGATGATATGATCTTATATTTGGAAAAACCTAGCCTCCACCAAAAATACTATTAAAACTGATAAATTCAGTGAAGTTGCAGGATACAAAATCAACATACAAAAATCAGTAGTATTTTTAAAAGTCAACAGTGAATAATCTGAAAAAGAAATCAAGAAAGTAATCCCATTTACAATAGCTACAAATAAATCAAAATATCTAGGAATTAACTTAAACACAGAAGTGAAAGATCTTTACAGTGAAAACTATGAAACACTGATGCAAGAAATGGAAGTGGACACAAAAAATAGAAAGATATTCCATGTTCATCAATTGGAAGAATCAATAGTGTTAGAATGTGCATACTATTCAAAGCAATCTACAGATTCAATGCAATCTCTATCAAAATACTAACATTTTTGGCAGGAATAGAAAAACCATCCTAAAATTTACGCAGGACCACAAAAAGATCCAGAATAGGCTAAGCTATTATATGCAAAAAGAAAAAAACTGAAGGAATCACATTATCTGACTTCAAATTATACTACACAGCTATAGTAACTGAAATGGCATGGTAATGGCATAGCAACAGACCTAAAGACCAGTGGAACAGAGTAAGGGAACCCAGAAATAAATCTATAGCTATTCAGTGAACTCATTTTAGACAAAGGTGCCAAGAACATACACTGGGGAAAGGACAGTCTTTTCAATAAATGATGCTGGGAAAACTGGATATCCATACGCAGAAGAATAAAACTAGACCCCTATATCTCAACATATTAAAAATATCAAAGAAAAATGGATTAAAGACTTAAATCTAAGACCTTAAACTATGAAATTACTGAGGAAAACATTAAGGAAACTCTCCAGTACATTGGCATAGGCAAAGATTTCCTGAAAATACCCTACAGGCACAGGCAATCAAAACAAAAATTGGATTGCATTAAGTTAAAAAGCTTCTGCACAGGAAAGGAAACAATCAACTAAGCAAAGAGACAACCCACAGAATGGAAAAACTATTTCCAAATTACCCACCTGACAAGAGATTAATAACCAGAATATATAAAGAGCTCAAACAACTCTATAGGAAAAAATATAATCCAATTAAAATAGGGAAAATATCTGAACAGGCATTTCTTAAAAGAAGACATACAAATGACAGACAAGTATATAAAAAGATGCTCAGCATCATTGATCATCAGAGAAATGCAAATCAAAACTACAATGAGATATCATTTCATCCAAGTTAAGTGGTTTTTATTCAAAAGTAGACAATAAGAAATGCAGGTAAGGATGTGGAGAAAAGGGAACCCTCATACACTGTGGTTGGAAATTTAAATTAGTACAACCACTATGGAAAACAGTCTGGAGATTTCTCACAATACTCAAAATGGAGCTACCGTTCGATCCAGCAAGCCTACTCTTCAGTAGATACCCAAAAGAAAGAAAATCAGTATACTGAAGAGATATCTGCACTCCCATGTTTATTGCAGTACTATTCACAATAGTCAAGCTTTGGAAGCAACCCAAGTGTCTATCAGCAGATGAATGGATAAAGAAAATGTGGTGGATATACAGTGCAGTATTATTGAGCCATATAAAATAATGAGATCCAGTCATTTGCAACAATATATATGGAACTGTAGGTCATTATGTTAAGTGAAATAAGCCAGACAGGGAAATACTAACATTGCATTTTCCCACTTACCTGTGGGAGCTAAAAATTAAAACAATTGAACTTAAGGAGATAGAAAGTAGAAGGATGGTTTCTTGGGGGTGGGACGTGTAGTTGGGAAGGAGGGGGATGGAAGAAATGGGACAAAAAATAAGACCTAGAATTTGCTTGCACAACATGGTGACTATAATAAAAAATAATTTAATCTTATGTTTTAAAATAACTAAAAGAGTATAATTTGATTGCTTTTTAACTCCAAGGATAAATACTTGGTGTGATGGGTATCCTGTTTGCTGTGATGTGATTATTACACATTGCACGCCTATATCAAAATATCTCATGTAACCCATAAATATATACACTTACTATGTACTCATCAAAATAAAAAAATTTAAAAATAAAATAATTATAAAATCCAATATCTATAAAATCAATGCATTGTTAAAGTTGCTACAAATGATTATACAGAATGTCAGTGCCAGATTCTTCCACACACTTAAAACTCATCTTCATTCACAGAGCAACTGTACTAGGTTTAGTCTAAGCATTCAAAAAAGAAACTAATTGATGAGATATTGACGGATTTCTTTGTTAATTCTGAAGCTAACAAGACATAAAGAGAGAATGTGAATAGAAATAGAATACAAATAGAGAGAGTGGAAGAACCATTAATGAGACAGAAGAATTATAGACTATAGTCTCTTATTCTATCCTCACTCTTGCCTCACTTCTGGGTAAAATAAACATTTATGCAGATGAACTGATTTCCCAGTGACAATGTTCATCGCCATCCCTGCACACTCTCATCTTCTTCTAATCTTCTAACCTCCCTCCCACTAAACCAATCTCTCTTTTTTTTTAATGGCTGTAAGATCTCTGCCCTCTTGTCCTTCATGACACTTTCCCCCATTTCAATGCACGGATTACTGTAGCATCTATAAAATGTTGCACAATTCTGATAGAATGCATCATTCTTTTGTATTTTTGCAATCTTAATTGCGCTCTCAATTGTCAATAATTATTTTTCATGTACCATTTATTTCAAAAGCCATTACTTTCCAGAAGGCCAACAGTTATCATCTCACATTTAATTTATCAGATAATGACATTTTTCATTTGTCATATAAAAAACAAGTATAGTTATAGTATTTCAATTATCGAAAAAACATTGTCAGACATTGAATTGTTGCAAGAAGTATAGAATATATGGTCCTTGCAAGACCACCCTTATCCTATAGCCTTTACACCTGCCTCTGTAGCATTTAGGGGAGGCATGCTCTTAATAAAACTGACAGTTCTCTTGAACCAAAGGCAGTCCACGACAAGAGTTACAGGAGACCTGCAGTTCTTATGCTTTTGGCAAAACAGCTCTCATCCTCCAACCTATGCTTCCTCCCCTATCAACACACAACATCCCTTATACCCTTTGTCAATACAACCTATCTGCAGAACAGTACCACAAAAGAATAGAATTTGGTTCTGAACAAAAGAAGGCTTTCGGAACTAATCATACCTCACATCCTTATTTACTGTTGACATTTTAAGAAAACAACCTTTTTGGTTAAACTCAAGTAGTACCATTATTTTTATCATTACATATGTATGAAATCTCCTAATTATTTTTAATTCCATAGCTACTCGTTAGTTCCAAAATATATTCTGCCCTTTAGAAATCAGAGTATGGTAAAAAAACATACTTTCCATGAAAATTCACTTTAATTGATTTGTATCAGCAATGAAAAAGAAGCTTGGCCTTTTGTTTCTTGACTTCCTTATTTTTAATAGTCTTTTTCTTCACCCCACATCAGCCACTCAGAATATTATAAATAATACACTAGAAAATGGCATCACCTTTAAAATATTGTTTTTAAGGATCTTACATTTAACTTTTACGTTTAGCTCATGTTTTTCTAGTTCATTTTTGTCAGTAACCTTCTACTTCAGCAATTCCTTGACATCATAAGGGTTTCTAATCCATCAGTGCTTCCACCTTTTCCTATTGTCATCTTACCACCTCACCAGTTAGTTAGAAACTATGTTCAATCACTATAATCACTTTCATACGTTTACATTCCACTTCTTCGTTCTCCTCTCTCTTAGTTGTACTAATACAGTAAAGATGCAATCCCAGCTCTGTCTGCTTTGCAACTACATCTGAACAGCTGAATATGACTTCAATAAACACATTCGTCATCACTGATTCTAGTTTAGCTATAATCCTCAGGGGGAATTGTCAGCACACCCAGGCAATCATAGTATGTTTCTATTAACACTTCTACTCTGTGAGACCTTTTACTGTCTTTCTTCTTAATCTCGCAACACTTACACCTCTCATCTAAAATAAAATGCTATTTCTGTGTATTTCATAAGAAAGTAGAAGAAACCAAAACAATTTCCTCATTTCCCCAACACCAAAAAGTAGCACTCACTGCATTGGTACTGTGTCTTCTGTAACAATGGATGACCTGCCGCCACACTCTTATTTAAGGCTTACTCGTCTGCTTCTAAAATGAATGTTTTCTTTTCCTCTTATAAAAACTTCATCCTGCAATTATACTCTTCTCTACTGCCTCATCAGCATTTTACTTCTAGTGAGACTTTCCATTACTCTCATTTTCACCATCATTATTCTAGCCAGAACATCCTTAATTTTTACTTGGACAACTGATAGAACTCTTTACTGATTGTTCTGCTTCTCTCTTGCCTATGTACTACTTATTGTTCATGAAGCAGCCATGTTATCTTTAAAATCTTAAAAAATATAAGTAGTATGATATCATAACAGCTTATCATCATATCATCATAATGGCTGCCTGTTATATAAAGAATAATATCAAAAGTCTGTGCCACGATGTAGAAGGCACTGTGACGTACTCTGATCATAAATACTCATGATCCGCGTGAGGTACAGGAAATCTCTGGATTCAGCTCACCTCTGCAACTTCATCTTCTATACCCTCCCACTTGCTCACTTTATTCTTGGTCTTTTCTCTTCTTTATGCATGATAAGTTTGTCTCTGCCTCAAAGTACCTGTCTTTGCTATTACATCTCCCCACAAATCTTCACATGACTTACTCTATTTTTATGTGAATCTGTGAAGATATTACTGCTTCTTAAACTTCGATTTTAGTCACATTAACCAACATGTCAGCTTTTAAAACAATCTTTCTAAAAAATAAATGCCTTTATACTTGATGGAATCAAAAAGTAATTCAAAGTCCTGACTGCGTCTTTGAAACAACTGAAGAGTTTAAAACTTACTGATATGTAGGTGCCACTGATTGAATCTGAATGTATGGAATTGGACCCTAGAAACAAACTGTTTTCAGAGCTTGTGGAGGCCTTTCCCTGTGTAACCATGTTTTGAATGACCAGCCCAAGAGCTGAGTCAGAAACTGTAGATGCAAGAGTGCTCAAAACTCAGTAATTCTTTTCTTCTTTGTTCTTTCTGGCCCTTTGCTTCTCATCTTCCTTTATTATTCTTTGTCCAGTAGTATAACTTACATATGAACAGACAGTCACAACACAAACCAATAAATGTTATAACTGAGATGTGAAAGAGTTTATAGAGTTTGAAGGGACTCTTCCTTGTAGAGGGGACAAATAAAATTTTAAGAAAGTGTGATTTATTATAGCCTGAAAAAATGACAAGAGTTAGTCAAATAGAGAGGTGGGGAGAAATAATTCTAGATAGAGAAAACAATAAGAGGAGAAACACAATATCAGAAAATTTAGGTATATTTAAGTAATGGTGAGGAATTCAGTGTGACCTTGATGTCAAATACCTGGAGTCCTGGAAACAAGGTCAGAGGTGAATTTGTGATTGACAGTTCCTTTTCCTTAGAATAGTTTTCACATCACATTCCTCTTTTCTTGACAAACACATGTTCAACTCAATCTTATCCTCACCTTCCTCTTGCCCATATCATGGCTTTGTCCATATCTGTACTCCATTACCTGACACTTAAACATTAAATTTCTTTTCTTTACTTGATTCTTCTCATTAACTAGCATTTATTAAATACTCACCATGAGCCAGAATTTATAAACCAACTCCACCTTTTCATGCTTGATAATGTGTTTGCATTATTTTAAAGTCCTGGATTCTTGAATCTTTTACTCATTCACCCTCTACATCTTCTGTAAACTTGCTCAACTTTCAGAAGGCAGGCAGTACTTTCAGCTCTCTGGGATAGAGGGTTGCCGTGTGGCTAGGAAATAAATGCCAGGTAGACAGAATCTGTTAAACCTCCAGATAGAAGAAGCTTAGGGAAAACCATCTGATTTTTAGAAGGGGAGGTGGGGTTAGTTTATTTAATTATTTAAATTAGAACTTACCTAGAGCACTATATTCTTCCTACCATGTTCTTTTCTTCTGATAACCAGAGCATTGACATTTGGAAGTCACAGCTTAAACCTGCCCATCTCATGTTTCATGGAACACTATCTTTGCTGAGCTAGGAAGGAAAAGCCCCTGAGGAGTTCCCTGTCTACCCCAGCCCTCCTTCTGCGTTTCTTTCCTGAACCCAACATGTTTTCTCATTACAGTGAGCCAAGTCTCTCTCGCGCTATGTAAGGGAGATTTTGAAGTCTGTGATTTTATTTTCCAAGTAATCTGGGCACAGCCATGACTCTCCAGAGATCAAGGATAAAGGAAGAATGGAAGAAGTCCTTTATTAGAGTATCCCACTGGGCCTCTTATTCAAAGGGCAACATGACCTGAAAAGGAGTTTTCAGAGGAAAAGAGATAATTGTGTCCTTTTCCAGTTTTCATGTCATGATATAATAACGGTGTTATGGCCGGGCGCGGTGGCTCAAGCCTGTAATCCCAGCACTTTGGGAGGCCGAGACGGGCGGATCACGAGGTCAGGAGGTCGACACCATCCTGGCTAACCCGGTGAAACCCAGTCTCTACTAAAAAATACAAAAAACTAGCCGGGCGAGGTGGCAGGCGCCTGTAGTCCCAGCTACTCGGGAGGCTGAGGCAGGAGAATGGACTGAACCCGGGAGGCGGAGCTTGCAGTGAGCTGAGATCCAGCCACTGCACTCCAGCCTGGGCGACAGAGTGAGACTCCATCTCAAAAAAAAAAATAATAATAATAATAAAAAAAAAACGGTGTTATGAGACTTATTTCTATTTGTTCTGAAGTTTGTTGAAGCAGAAAATCTTTGTCAACTTTATATTACAATGATAAATATCTTACAACACAATATATACAAATAAACACAGTTTCTTTACTTGAGGTTATACTTTCACCTTTACTGTATATTGTTACATATCTCTTCAAAATATTACTGTCATTTTATACACCCATACACAATATGAAATTCCCCATTTTCCCACTTTTTTTTTTTTTTTTTTTTTGAGATGGAGTCTCGCTCTGTTGCCCAGGCTGGAGTGCAGTGGCGGCTCACTGCAACCTCCGCCTCCCTGGTTCACGCCATTCTCCTGCCTCAGCCTCCCCAGTAGCTGGGACTACAGGCGCCCGTCACCACACTCAGCTAATTTTGTGTATTTTTTAGTAAAGACGGGGTTTCACCGTTTTAGCCAGGATGGTCTCAATCTCCTGACCTTGTGATCTGCCCACCTCGGCCTCCCAAAGTGCTGGGATTACAGGAGTGAGCCACCGTGCCTGGCTCCCACATTCTTGATAGCAATTGATATGGCTTATTTTTGCTAATCTGATACATGTGAAATGGCATCTCACTATTGTGTACACTTGTATTTTTTTCTGCTAGCCTTATTAGCTAATTAAATGAACTTTCTTTTCATGTATTTTTGTCTAATTTCCTAATGGGCTGTTACTCTTCTTGGAAATTGATTTGAGGTTACTTTTATTTCATGCTTATATCATAAAAACCCTAACACATATGTATTTCATTAATTCTCTCCTAATGTCTCCTATTTTCTCCTAATTTCTTCTATTTACTCAAATGCTGTCATTTCATGTTATACTAACATAAATTATAAAAAAGGGAACTACATCAATTGCTTCATTTGTGGTTTGTACATTGTGTCTTAATTTTTCTTGTGTTCAATACTATATTCCTGCAAAATAAGGATTTTTATATAACATAAATATAACATTAAGAATTTATTTTCAATTCATCTGAAATTCATGCTTTTATGGCTCATTAAAATGTCATATTTCATTACATATTTAAGTACATTAATATCTAATCCCAAATACTGATTAGTGCATTCTATCTTTTCTGATTAGTAATGTCATATATGTTTAAAAAAGTTAGAAATTTGTTTCTAGGCTCTTCATTCTTTTTTTTCCCAGTGTTATTCTAGTAAAAGTTTGACACAAACTTCTACATTTTAAAATAATTTGTAAGGTATGATAGGGCAAGTCTCCCCATATTGCTCTCACAGTCTTGGTAATTTTTATACTTTTCTTTTTTCTTTTTTTTTTTTTTTTGAGACGGAGTCTCGCTCTGTCGTCCAGGCTGGAGTGCAGTGGCCGGACCTCAGCTCACTGCAAGCTCCGCCTCTCGGGTTGAGGCCATTCTCCTGCCTCAGCCTCACGAGTAGCTGGGACTACAGGCGCCTGCCACCTCGCCCGGCTAGTTTTTTTGTATTTTTTAGTAGAGACAGGGTTTCACAGTGTTAGCCAGGATGGTCTTGATCTCCTGACCTTGTGATCCGCCCATCTCGGCCTCCCAAAGTGCTGGGATTACAGGCTTGAGCCACCGCGCCCGGCCACTTTTATTTTTTCATATTAATTTTATTATTTGTTGAGTTCTAGAGATTTCCTCTTGGTATTTTAATTGGAATTCCATCTAATTTATAGATTCATTTGAAACGATTAGATATCTTTATGGTATTGAATCTTTTATTCAGGTTTATGATATGGTGTTCTCTTTTATTATGCATTTTATATTCATAAAAATTCCGTAATGTTTTATAATTTTTGCTTATCTCTTTATTTTGATCTTGTATTTATCTATCTTGTTGAAATCTTTATAGACTAACAAATTCTCTGTAGATTCTTTTATACTTTCTATGCAAATTGTAATACCTTTCATGCTTCTTATTTTTTTAATATCTTTTCTTCTTATTGCATGGCTGTGACCTTTAGTAAAAAATTCAATATAGAAGGAGCAGGGGGATTGCATAGTCCTTTTTATTCTTGCTTTAGAAGCATTTAGAAATGTTTCTAACTTTTTTACCATTTATTACACATTTCTAATTTTTTAGTTCAGCAATATCTCATACTACTTGTGTCTCATATTTTCTTAAAAAGTAGTATAGTCAGTCTAAGATTACATACCTATTTTCATTGGGCTTTTGTAGTAACATTATATTATACTTTCATTTTTGCAGCGTCTGATTTGTGTCTTATTTCCATTTCTAGTGCTTATTGCAAACACCCCAAATCCCTTGCAGAATACAATAATGACATGATAAAATAAATGGAGAAAACACATTGGTTTCTTTATTAGTCAAATATATACACAAACACATTCAAGGGATCGGCTTACATAATTATGGAGGCTGGCTAGGCAAGTCCGAAGTTCACAGAGTGGACAGTCAAAGAGTAAAAATCACAAGCATGCTGGAATCTGCCCAGGCATGGGATAAAGCTGGTTTCTAGAGGTATGAGTCTTTCTTTTTCCAAGGAAGGCCTAAGTCCCCTTTTAAGGTCTTTTAACTGATTAAGTCAGACCCACCCCAGATAATTCACCTAACTTAAAGCCAACTGATTGGGGTATTCCGGTACATCTCTGCAATAACTTTGCAGCAACACCTGTATTTGTGTTTGAATAACAGAGTGGTGTGTGTGCAATGCAGTGGCTGTTATTTCCCTTCCATCTTAAGTCTCACAAGAGATTATTTCTAGTAGCCCACTTATCTGAAAAGATAATAGAAAGTAAATACAAGGGAATATACTTTTGCTTATGCAAGTTGACATTCCACAGGGCTATTATATTCTCCATAGAATGCATTATCCACAAATTTTCCCAGAAGTTGCCGAAAGGTACACTTGTTTTGTGGGATGAACAAAAATATTTCCGGTGAGTTGAAGGCCTTTGGAGGCATCTTTAGCTCTAGAAAGATAAAAATGTTCAGGTCAAGATTCTAGGAAAGGAAAGTTGCTGCAAGCCTGTTCTGCTCTAGATTTTTAACACGACTTTTTAAGGATATTTGTGGTAGCCACATTGTCCAGTAGAATTCACGGAGAGTACAGACCAGATAGTAGTTTGGGGAGAAAAAAATAAAAAAATAATTTTTTTTTTGGAGTGGTGGTTCTTTAAAGTATGATCTCTTGACCAATAGCATTCCCTTTAATTGGAAACTTGGTAGTAAAGGCAAGTTTGAGGTCTTGTTCCAAACTCACTGAATTAGAAACTCTGTTCCATTGGTCTATATCTCTGTTTTGGTACCAGTACCATGCTGTTTTGGTTACTGTAGCCTTGTAGTATAGTTTGAAGTCAGGTAGCGTGACGCCTCCAGCTTTGTCCTTTTGACTTAGGATTGTCTTGGCAATGCGGGCTCTTTTTTGGTTCCATATGAACTTTAAAGCAGTTTTTTCCAATTCTGTGAAGAAAGTCATTGGTAGCTTGATGGGGATGGCATTGAATCTATAAATAACCTTGGGGAGTATGGCCATTTTCACGATATTGATTCTTCCTATCCATGAGCATGGTATGTTCTTCCATTTGTTTGTGTCCTCTTTTATTTCACTGAGCAGTGGTTTGTAGTTCTCCTTGAAGAGGTCCTTACCGCACATCTACAGCCATCTGATCTTTGACAAACCTGAGAGAAACAAGAAATGGGGAAAGGATTCCCTATTTAATAAATGGTGCTGGGAAAATTGGCTAGCCATAAGTAGAAAGCTGAAACTGGATCCTTTCCTTACCCCTTATACGAAAATTAATTCAAGATGGATTAGAGACTTAAATGTTAGACCTAATACCATCAAAACCCTAGAAGAAAATCTAGGTAGTACCATTCAGGACATAGGCATGGGCAAGGACTTCATGTCTAAAACACCAAAAGCAACGGCAGCAAAAGCAAAAATTGACAAATGGGATCTAATTAAACTAAAGAGCTTTTGCACAGCAAAAGAAACTACCATCAGAGTGAACAGGCAACCTACAGAATGGGAGAAAATTTTTGCAACCTACTCATCTGACAAAGGGCTAATATCCAGAATCTACAAAGAACTCAAACAAATATACGAGAAAAAAACAAACAACCCCATCAAAAAGTGGGGAAAGGATATGAACAGACATTTCTCAAAAGAAGATATTCATACAGCCAACAGACACATGAAAAAATGCTCATCATCACTGGCCATCAGAGAAATGCAAATCAAAACCACAATGAGATACCATCTCACACCAGTTAGAATGGCAATCATTAAGAAGTCAGGAAACAACAGGTGTTGGAGAGGATGTGGAGAAATAGGAACACTTTTACACTGTTGGTGGGATTGTAAACTAGTTCAACCATTATGGAAAACAGTATGGCAATTCCTCAAGGATCTAGAACTAGATGTACCATATGACCCAGCCATCCCACTACTGGGTATATACCCAAAGGATTATAAATTAGTCTACTACAAAGACACATGCACACGTATGTTTATTGCGGCACTATTCACAATAGCAAAGACTTGGAATCAACCCAAATGTCCATCTGTGACAGACTGGATTAAGAAAATGTGGCACATATACACCATGGAATACTATGCAGCCATAAAAAAGGATGAGTTTGCGTCCTTTGTAGGGACATGGATGCAGCTGGAAACCATCATTCTTAGCAAACTATCACAAGAAGAGAAAACCAAACACCGCATGTTCTCACTCATAGGTGGGAACTGAACAATGAGATCACTTGGACTCGGGAAGGGGAACATCACACACTGGGGTCTATCATGGGGAGGGGGGAGGAGGGAGGGATTGCATTGGGGAGTTATACATGATATAAATGATGAATTGATGGGTGCTGACGAGTTGATGGGTGCAGCACACCAACATGGCATAAGTATACATATGTAACAAACCTGCACGTTATGCACATGTACCCTAGAACTTAAAGTATAATAATAAAAAAAAAAAAAAAAAAAAAAAAAAAAAGAAACTCTGGGGATGTGGACGAGCAATCTGTGTTTAACAGGAGCAGTAAGTAATTTTGAAGTACAAGAACGTTTTCAAACCACTGGCTTAGAGAGCCTCTCAGGAGCTAAGATAGAGTATGACCATCAGAATTCAGATGCAGTCCAGGTGTAGGCACTGTTTTATGGTAAGAACAGATCTCCTTAGATAGGGTGTGGCTGGAGGAGAAAATAACCAGGGGAGCTTTTGGAAAGAGATTAAGGAGACCAACTTAAGTAAAGGTGATAAGGAGTCCAACTGTAGTAAACTGTGGAAAAAGACTACACTTCTATATCGACAATTCTCCAAACTCTCCCTGCATAATGTGGAATCCAGATCACAGCAGGAGCTACTTTTCTCAGAGGTTTAAGACACTCATTCATAACCTGAAGAAGGTCTGGGTTGCATGGTGGAGTAAATTACGGTAGTGGTAGGGCTATACCAAATATATATTTGAGTATTAGAGTATTGGCACCAAGAGTAAGTTAGTCCATAGATAAATTAGATTTTAGGTTTAATGCAAATGAGCTCTCTGACAATGCAATTTACTGAAATAAGTACGATGGACAGGTTTTCAGCAAAAGCCACCAGGAGATATAGGTTTGGTAGTGCTTAATGCATGTCTTCTCTGGTGTGCTCAGTTCATAAGATAATTACTTTACATGGTGAAAGATTGCCTTTAATAAGTCATATCCTCTAGATATCATGTATGGGTAAAATTTCCTATTGAGTTTCATTACCATCTTGCTATATAATTCACAGGTAATATAAAAAAGTCAGCAGAGCATTTCACAAAGCCAGTCAGCAAGTCTGGGAACATGTGCAGAAAATTCTCTACAGTATTAGAGTCTTAGGAAAAAGTAAACATGGCAAAATGCGCCAGAGATAATCACAGAAAAGAGTGGAAGGAAAAGAAAGCATGTCCTGGAATCCTTTGGGTGGTGGAGCTGCCTTCAAGTAACCACAGTATTTGTATCCTCAACGACTCTAAAATGTTAGGTGTCCTTATGGAAATAGTGCCAGTACTGATATGTGGGGAGTTAGAACCAAACAAAAGCAACAGGAAAAGAGTTCCAAGGGAACAGACTACAAATACGTCTTCCCTGAATCTTTAACAAAAGCTTCTGGCTTCAATTTCACATTTTGATCTGGACTGCATCAGAAGAGTAGGCCTGAATGCCCAGTTTCCTAGGGAACATAGAGGCTCCCTAGGCGGCTCTAGCCTTAAACTCAGTGCAAGCCACCACACTCCCGGGAGGCTATGAAATATATCTCAGATAGTTGAGAGTGAGCAGAGACTTGTAATGTTCTTGCAATCTTCTGAGGATGCTTATACACTGCGATGCCTTCTCTTTTCTGCTCTCCTGGAATCGTGAGTTTGGCTATGAAAAGACTCTGGAAAAGGCATTTCTTAGCCCTCAAGAGAAGTTTTTTTTTGTGCAAACTGGTTGTGGAAAGTTTGCTTAAAAGCATGGAGAATAAGATTTAAAGACCAGGAAAGGAAATTTCCCCAAGTAACATATCTGTAGAGTCTGATTTGGAATTTCAGTTAGCAGGCATTCTGAAAAGAAATTATAGTTTGGCGTTAGGCTGAGTAGTTGGAAAGGGGAACACAGTGGGAACTGCCTGGAAAGGAAGAAGCAAGTGATACGTTAACCAGATGAAAGACATGCGAGGCATTGTGAAGAAAGTTTATGGCATTTACTATAATATTCCTGAAATTACTAACAAGCAATAATTTCTCATGAAGCACGGAAGGGGGAATTTGTGTGTCTAGTGAGATGGACAGGCACTATAAAGATGAACAGCATGAAACTAGGCAGAAGGAATCATCAGAACCTTAGATTTCTTTGAGCTTTCCCCCCCATAGTATTCTGACGTCAGGCAGAGGCAGTCCAATTGTAGCTATGCTCTGGTGCAGACAGGCTTACAGCCTTTGGTTTCAGGGCATGGAAAACCTTCTCCACTCCCAGGCCTTCCCTCAATTGTGATGTTAGAACTTGTATCTTACTGAAGACATTGGCTTTAATGTCACAATAAGCATCAGATTTGTGATTGGGTCAGAGAACAAGTTCAAACTAAGGTATGAGTGAGAAGGGTCACAAAAGTTTATCAATATCACAGAACACTTTGCATAAGGAAAGATGTGAGATCACAGATCTGCAAGTTGGATGGAATAGTGCTGGAAGTGAGGGAATGGATAAGAGCACATGGCTCTATAAAAGATTGGTGTGTGCAAAGTTTGGGGTTCCTAAAAAAGAAAAGACTAGAGGAACCAAGAGGCACTGCAAGTTTAATGTTCACTTACATCAGTTAAAGGGGGAGTGAATCTAATCAAGTAATATAGGGTCATCTGTGCTCAGTCCAGTTTCTTCAAGGGAAAAACCTAAAATGCAAAAGGAACCTCAAAAAAATCATCAAATTAAGCCTCCTGGCTCTGAGTAAGTGAATTTGTAAGAAGACCAAACACTGTAGGAAATGTGGCATAAACTAAAGAGTTGGGAGGATTCCCTCTTTTTCTATTGATTGGAATAGTTGCAACATCATCCTGATACCAAAGCCTGGCAGAGACACAACAAAAAAAGAGAATTTTAGACCAATATCCCTGATGAACATTGATGCAAAAATTATCAATAAAATACTGGCAAACCGGATTCAGCAGCACATCAAAAAGCTTATCCACCATGATCAAGTGGGCTTCATCCCTGGGATGCAAGGCTGGTTCAACATTCGCAAATCAATAAACGTAATCCAGCATATAAACAGAACCAAAGACAAGAACCACATGATTATCTCAATAGATGCAGAAAAGGCTTTTGACAAAATTCAACAGCCCTTCATGCTAAAAACGCTCAATAAATTCGGTATTGATGGAACGTACCTCAAAATAATAAGAGCTATTTATGACAAACCCACAGCTAATATCATACTGAATGGGCAAAAACTGGAAAAATTCCCTTTGAAAACTGGCACAAGACAGGGATGCCCTCTCTCACCACTCCTATTCAACATAGTGTTGGAAGTGCTGGCTAGGGCAATCAGGCAAGAGAAAGAAATCAAGGGTATCCAGTTAGGAAAAGAAGAAGTCAAATTGTCCCTGTTTGCAGATGACATGATTGTATATTTAGAAAACCCCATCGTCTCAGCCCAAAATCTCCTTAAGCTGATAAGGAACTTCAGCAAAGTCTCAGGATACAAAATTAATGTGCAAAAATCACAAGCATTCTTATACACCAGTAACAGACAAGCAGAGAGCCAAATCAGGAATGAACTTCCATTCACAATTGCTTCAAAGAGAATAAAATACCTAGGAATCCAGCTTACACGGGATGTAAAGGACCTCTTCAAGGAGAACTACAAACCACTGCTCAGTGAAATAAAAGAGGACACAAACAAATGGAAGAACATACCATGCTCATGGATAGGAAGAATCAATATCGTGAAAATGGCCATACTCCCCAAGGTTATTTATAGATTCAATGCCATCCCCATCAAGCTACCAATGAGTTTCTTCACAGAATTGGAAAAAACTGCTTTAAAGTTCATATGGAACCAAAAAAAAGCCCGCATTGCCAAGACAATCCTAAGTCAAAAGGACAAAGCTGGAGGCGTCACGCTACCTGACTTCAAATTATACTACAAGGCTACAGTAACCAAAACAGCATGGTACTGGTACCAAAACAGAGATATAGACCAATGGAACAGAACAGAGTCCTCAGAAATAATCCCACACATCTACAGCCATCTGATCTTTGACAAACCTGAGAGAAACAAGAAATGGGGAAAGGATTCCCTATTTAATAAATGGTGCTGGGAAAATTGGCTAGCCATAAGTAGAAAGCTGAAACTGGATCCTTTCCTTACCCCTTATACGAAGATTAATTCAAGATGGATTAGAGACTTAAATGTTAGACCTAATACCATAAAAACCCTAGAAGAAAATCTAGGTAGTACCATTCAGGACATAGGCATGGGCAAGGACTTCATGTCTAAAACACCAAAAGCAACGGCAGCAAAAGCCAAAATTGACAAATGGGATCTAATTAAACTAAAGAGCTTCTGCACAGCAAAAGAAACTACCATCAGAGTGAACAGGCAACCTACAGAATGGGAGAAAATTTTTGCAACCTACTCATCTGACAAAGGGCTAATATCCAGAATCTACAAAGAACTCAAACAAATATACGAGAAAAAAACAAACAACCCCATCCAAAAGTGGGCAAAGGATATGAACAGACATTTCTCAAAAGAAGACATTCATACAGCCAACAGACACATGAAAAAATGCTCATCGTCACTCGCCATCAGAGAAATGCAAATCAAAACCACAATGAGATACCATCTCACACCAGTTAGAATGGCAATCATTAAGAAGTCAGGAAACAACAGGTGTTGGAGAGGATGTGGAGAAATAGGAACACTTTTACACTGTTGGTGGGATTGTAAACTAGTTCAACCATTATGGAAAACAGTATGGCAATTCCTCAAGGATCTAGAACTAGATGTACCATATGACCCAGCCATCCCACTACTGGGTATATACCCAAAGGATTATAAATTATTCTACTACAAAGACACATGTACACGTATGTTTATTGCAGCACTATTCACAATAGCAAAGACTTGGAATCAACCCAAATGTCCATCTGTGACAGACTGGATTAAGAAAATGTGGCACATATACACCATGGAATACTATGCAGCCATAAAAAAGGATGAGTTTGCGTCCTTTGTAGGGACATGGATGCAGCTGGAAACCATCATTCTTAGCAAACTATCACAAGAACAGAAAACCAAACACCGCATGTTCTCACTCATAGGTGGGAACTGAACAATGAGATCACTTGGACTCGGGAAGGGGAACATCACGCACTGGGGCCTATCATGGGGAGGGGGGAGGGGGGAGGAGGGAGGGATTGCATTGGGGAGTTATACATGATATAAATGATGAATTGATGGGTGCTGACGAGTTGATGGGTGCAGCACACCAACATGGCATAAGTATACATATGTAACAAACCTGCACGTTATGCACATGTACCCTAGAACTTAAAGTATAATAAAAAAAAAAAAAAAAAAAAGAGTTGGGGTGATGCTGTGAGCGGGGCTCCTCTACTTCTGTATTCTGAGTTCAGATCCATTATCTGTTTTGAGCCATCAGTTGAGCAGAGATCACATTTACTAATAAATTAAATTTATGTCATCAAAGCCATAGCTGAGTGCATTCAATTTGGCTGAGAGCAATCAGGAAAGTTGTTTTCCAAATTATTGTTGTATAGCCCTGGAAGGCATACAGAAAAAAATTATAAAGAACAATGTGTTTATAGTTTATCAACAAGATTTCCCTACAATGGAGCAAATTAGATTGAATGTAAACTAGTTACTCATATAAACATATACACTAAGACAGGATTCTAGCTTGTTAAGAAAACTGCAGTGAGGATTCTGCATTGGATATGAGATTGTTTCCTGTTAAAATGAAGGTGATGATAATAAACAACATTTATTAAGCACCTTCTGTTGACCACACACTGTAGTGGATACTTTTCTTTAAATTCTCACCAGCTTGTAAAGTGTTACTCCCATTGTGCTTTTTAGAAAACTGTAAGATTCTGGAGGAAAATTGACTCATTCAAAACAACACTGCCAATAGGAGGTAAACACAAAGATTTGTTCCCAGTTTTGTGGGTTCCAATGCCTACATTTGTTTTAACCACTGAACTTTGCTGCTCTAAATCCCTAAGATTTTATACCTCTGAAATAGCCTGCCTCTTCAAACAATACATGAAGGCAATCATGAGATCTGGCATACATTCTTACCTGAATATTAGGTGGAGGTCTGGTAAGTGCAAACCGTATCAGTAATGGTCACACATTTGACCACATCCAAACTTTCCCCTTAATGTGTTTCTCTTTGGGAAAGATAAGCCCCTCACTGAAATTGACTGGAGCCTTGTATCTTTGCTGCTTCTGCCCTCCTAGGCATAAGCTCACAGAGCACTGTGTGCAAGGCCCTTCATATACACCTCTGTTACAGCGGTTTATCCCTCTCTTTCCTGGAAGTCATATCATTTGTTGACTCTGAGCTGTGATCAGATTAACACTGTCACCACACTCCTCTTCTTCAGTTAGTTCCTAAATCTCTGAAAACAAAAAACAGTAGTTGATCTTGTTCACCAACATCTTTGAACTTTCTGGTGTGGTTTAGTCTTTTTAATCCATGTACATTCCCAAATAGGAATATCTGTGCGGTTAAAAAATGGAGAGGCCCCTTTAAATGTATGTTCTCAGTTACTGTATACACAGAGTAGCTGGTCTGTTAAGAAACAGGAGAGTTTAACTCTCCTCCCACCTAATGTGTACACACCCAAAGGGAGAAAGTGATATGGCAAAGAGCTGATTCTCCTTTGATAACTATATTCTAACTCCCCAGATTTCCTGACTTTTTTGTACTGATCGTCACAGTATCTCCAGCTTTAAAAATAAGGCTAGTTATATATGAGACATTATATATTAAATATTTGTGGTTGACACACGAATATAAATTTCCAGGCAGTGAAGTTCGCATACTCATCTTGAAAACTTTTAGCTAAAATGATTTCTCAACTTTTATCATAATGATTGCTCCTCTGTTTATTCCCAAGCCCATGGTCCCACATACTCTGCATAATTCCTTTTAGCTTAAGTAACACTTGCTGTGGATTGAGTCCCCTTAGGGGCTGGTGTACTGGAAAGATTGGATAAATTAGAGAATAGTATACTTTTTTTTTTTTTTTTCCATAAAAAGACATTAGTCATCACTGTCCAGGTAAAGTCAAAGTACTCTTGTAAAATCACTTCTTGCCATTGTGGAATGGTAACATTGAGAAGGACTGGACTATGCCCTTTCTTAGAAATCACCAGGTACTGCAGATAGAATGTGAATAAAGGGTTGACCAAGATGTGGGCTGAAAAAGTTTGGAACTTTCAGTTTCAGAAATAGAGTGAAGTCCAAAAGGGTTACCTTCAACACTTCAGGGAAAGGATAGCTGAAGCATCTTATGAAATTTCAGATGAAGATTGAGAAGATATATGTGAAAATATATCTATAGCTTAGTAAAAAGAGTGGAAATGACTAGAGTAATATTAAATTCAAAAATAATTACTAAGTCCATGGCCCCAGGTTAGAATCTATTCCAACTTAAAAGACAAGAAAAAAAATGTCCAAGATTACCCAGTGAACTATGTTTATAGTTTATGTCACTAAACTGATAGCCACACCTAATCTCTTCTTATACTCCATAAAAAAGAACGTGTGTGTATGTGTGTGTGTTTCTTTGTGGGTATGTATGTATTCAGGTATATTCCTATAGCCTTAGTTAGGAGACAATTCTAGTTTATCTGAAGGCTTATTTGACCTATTTCTCACATTCACTTATTTTATTTAATCAGCATTATGTATCAGGTATTATTCAAAGCTCTTTAGAAATCTTTAGAAATATTAACCCATATAATTCTCTTCTCTACAGGGAATAGATATGATTATTATTGCTATTTTATGGATGATGAAGCTTTCTAAACATGATATAGCTAGTAAGTGTTACTCTTCTCTCGTTTCTTTCTCTGTTCTATCTTGTTCCTGCAGGTAATGTGATGCCATGTGGAGGTTTCTGACCACAGAGAACGTCCAGTACTCTTGGCCACAACATGGAATCTCCTAATCACACTGATGTTGACCCTTCTGTCTTCTTCCTCCTGGGCATCCCAGGTCTGGAACAATTTCATCTGTGGCTCTCACTCCTTGTGTGTGGCTTAGGCACAGCCACAATTGTGGGCAACATAACTATACTGGTTGTTGTTGCCACTGAACCAGTCTTGCACAAGCCTGTGTACCTTTTTCTGTGCATGCTCTCAACCACCGACTTGGCTGCCTCTCTCTCCACAGTTCCCAAGCTACTGGCCATCCTCTGGTGTGGAGCTGGATATATATCTGCCTCTGCCTGCCTGGCACAGATGTTCTTCATTCATGCCTTCTGCATGATGGAGTTCACTGTGCTGCTGGCCATGGCCTTTGATCGCTATGTGGCCATCTGTCACCCACTCCACTATGCCACAGTCCTCACTGGCACCATGATTGCCCTCATAGGGGTGGCAGCTGTAATGCGAGGCTCCCTGCTCATGCTCCCATGTCCCTTCCTTATTGGTTGTTTGAACTTCTGCCAAAGCCATGTGATCCTACACACATACTGTGAGCACATGGCTGTGGTGAAGCTGGCCTGTGGAGACACCAGGCCTAACCGTGTGTATGGGCTGACAGCTGCACTGTTGGTCATTGGGGTTGACTTGTTTTGCATTGGTCTCTCTTCTGCCTTCATTGCACAAGCGGTCCTTTGCCTCTTATCCCGTGAAGCTCGGTCCAAGGCCCTAGGAACCTGTGGTTCCCATGTCTGTGTCATCCTCATCTCTTATACACCAGCCCTCTTCTCGTTTTTTACACACCGCTTTGGCCATCACGTTCCAGTCCATATTCACATTCTTTTGGCCAATGTTTATCTGCTTTTCCCACCTGCTCTTAACCCTGTGATATATGAAATTCAGACCAAAGAGATCCGTAAAAGAGTTGTCAGAGTGTTTCAAAGTGGGCAGGGAACTGGCATCAAGGCATCTGAGTGACCCTGGAGTGTAGAAGGGACTTAATCCAAAATAAAATAAACTTTTCAAGGTAAAGAATCCTCAGTATGTAAGACCAGAAAGAGCTTCTAAGAGGGGGATAATGTCTTCTGCAGAACCTTCTAGACCATTTCCAAGAATGATAAATCACAGAGAAGGGCATTCTTTCTTTCCTTTCAGAGAAGTGTAAACATGGGAAGATTCTTGCAACCTGGGTAACGTGCAGATATTGAAAACAACCCATTGTATTCTGGAGGGTTTCTACCCTGCTGCAGTTCAGAAGAGTCCCTGCATAGCCATAAGATCTCTTCTCATTTCCTGGCACCCTTTCAATATTCCAGGCATGGATTTCTAATTTTATACCTTAGGATATAGCAGCTATCTTGCCAGCTGCAAGAATCAGAATATAGGACAATATAGCCACAGTTAAAGAAGTTAATGCCGCAAAAGATTTATTATGCTTTTCCATAAACCCTATATTTCTCCATTAGAGCTTCAAACCGAGAGGAGAAAAAAGATCCACCAATATCCACAATATTACTTAGTGGCAGAACAAGGGCTTGAAAACTAGAATCCTTTAGTAGAAAACAATAGGACTTCTATGAATGAGGGCACAAGAGAGGTTAGGAAGAACTCTTCATTTCTAGACATTTTCTATTTATCTCACAGGTACACTCCTGTCTCCAGCCTCTCGGGAACTAACTTAAGTCTGAATGATCTTGGATATCATCCCTCACAAGCAGGTTCCAAATATTCTTGTACATACATGCAATGGGAGGATCTTACGGAAGTCACTGACTTATCTCCTGAGTCTATAAGAAATGGTCACTTATCCAAACCACTCAGAATGGGAATTCTTAACTATTAAATTATTCATTATTTATTAATTCATCTATGTATTTATAATGAAAAGAAGATCAAACTTGATCCTAGTTAACTCTGTGTGGTGATGGAAAGTTCCTAACTTATCCATGAAACTAAGATTGGAAACCAGTTACTGTACATACTGAGCTTTCTGTCCACTCCTTACCAAATAGCTTCAGACAATTTATCAAACACATTCTCTTAACAAATTAGCACTTTCAATTTTGAGTTTGCCAATGGTACACACTTTTTGCTTGTCATCCACTCATATGCCATCCTACCCTGCTAGGTGGAGGGAACACAAAACTCCCTTGTGGAAGTTCACAGATGCTCCTGTCCTGGGAAAGTATCAGCCCTGAGGTAGAAAGCCAATGTCCAGCTCTTCAAAACTCTCAGTCTCTGTCAGGAATTTAAGTGTTTTATTGGGATACTGCAAATATGTTGGAATAAACAGTGTGCAAATAGTGAAACTCAATGAAGTAGGCTGAACAGTGTCCATTATTCAAAGAAAAAAACATCACTTTTTATAAGGAGAGTACCAGTATATGGGCTGTCACTGGTTTTAATTTTTTTATTCTAATCCTCAAATTGAGATATTCTTAATAGATTTTTAAGAATCATGTACCATTCTAACACTACAGTTTATCAACAAAATTACTTTTGTCTTCTCCAAATTGGCCATTTTTCTAGCACAAAAACCTACAACCCCAACTGTGTAATAAACTTACACTGTATCATGGGTTTCTGTACTTTGTAGAACATTTCTAAAGTATATTGTAAACAATATACTTATAAGCACTGCTTGTTCATAACTTCTCTCTTTAACTTGAATCTCAGTGCTAGATGTCTGTGTGTTCACCTTTTATGATTTGCAATAAGTTTATATCATGATCAACCCCTTATACACCTGCTACTCACGTTTGTAATATTACATTAATTTCAATTCCATAAAAAATGAAATGACAAGGACTGAACTATCTCCAATTATAATCCTCATATAAACTTCTAATGTGAAAAGCCCTGATTTCATCCTTTCTTGCTATATTCATGTGTTACCAATTTCTTTTTCTTTTCAAGAAAGCCTCTTATTCCCTTGGGAGCCCAGACCATCAGTCACTTCTTGCATTTCTGCTGTTTATAACCCATTTGAATTTACTGGCACCTTTGCCCTATAGAAAAATTTCTCATAACCTTAGTGATTTTTTAAAATGAAAGTTTATGAAAAATATTTTTGGAACTAATTATTGCTGCATTCTTATGTCCTGTTCTTCCCTTATATTACAATCTAACTTCAACCAGAAGTTGATGTTACCAGAGAAATACCTGTCATCAAAGTCAGCAGTAACCATTTTTAACTGAACTACCTTAAATTGTGTTATATTATGACCTACTTCTCCAAAATCTATCCACTGTAATTTCTATGATCCCACACAACCCCAGTTTTTCTTTCATGTCTCTAATGTTTTTCATCCTCTTCTCCTTATTTTATTTTTAATGAACCTGACTTTTAAATGTTGGTGCTTCTCAGAGATCCATCTTTGGCTAACTTCTCACTCATTCCAATCTAAGTCCATAGCAATGGGGACTATGAAAGGAAGAGCTGAAAACCCAGAACAGTGTCAAGGCAGAGGGCTTCCTGCAGGAGACAGCAACTAGATATCTATGCAGAAAACACTGTGCTCTTCAATGCATTAGGAAACTTCTTTTACCTTTTTGTTTCTTTAAGTTATGATCCATGGTGTGCTTAGCTAATTCCTTCCCACTGTCATTATCTCTTGCTTCTGATGATATCATCTTGAACTCAACTTGACTAAAAGCAGACTTCAAATTATATTAGTATTTGGAATCTATTCCTTGTAAGATTAAGCAGTGGGTAATTGTTTTTATATAACACTACTCAGCATCATTTTTGCCCCTGCTTTTTCTTGGTTTAGTACTATTGGGTATTTGACTTGAAGGGTAGTACATAGCCCAGTGGGTAGGGTCAAGCAACAGAGCTCACCCTAGTGACTTGTGATTTGATACAGGAATAAATCCATGGCTTACGTTGGTGACCTGTGTGTCTGCTCTTATATTGGAAATATTGAGAAACAAGCATATTTGTCATTGGTGTTGCTTAGCTGGTAAAATATAAATCTGGAGATGTCAGTGGCCATTTAGCAATCATTTAAGAAGAATCTGTCTGTGGCTGAATACAGAAGAAAGCAGAAACAAATAATGTAAAAATATAGATAGCTAATATTATTTGAATGCCTGGAGCCAGCAGTGATTAAATACATTTCTACTGCTGTATACTTTATTTAATAGAACACATAAATTTATCTTCTTGCTTAAAATATTTTGAGTTGGACTTTAGCATTAGATTGGTGTAAAAGCAATTGTAGTTTTGGCATTTAAAAGTAATGACAAAAGCCGCAATTACTTTTGCACCAACCTTAACATATCCCTGGAGAAAAGGAACTCTTGAGCCCATCACTCAGTCAAGGTCTCAGCCGTAGTAGCAGAAACAGACCAACACTTTCTCTCCCATTCTTTGAGGGATAGTAGACAAGAATTGTATTGATAGAAGTCTATTAATTTCCAGATGTCTCATAGAACTCACAACCACCTTCAGATTCCATTTTATACATCCAACAATAGGCCCTAAACAAGAGTAAATGAATGCAAAAAAGACTGGCTAATAGAAAGTCTCCACACTGAAGCACTGAGGAAAAAAGTAATGAAAGAAACAGAATGTGAAGCATGAAATACATGTAGGACGCAGACAAGAATATTTGCATACGTGTAGTTGGCTTTTTGGAAGGAGGGGAGGGAAAAAATAGTCAAAAATACATATTTTAAGAGATGATGACAAAGAAAATTGTAAAACTAATAAAATACATTAATTCAGAGATGCAAGAAGTTTAGCAAACGTTAGTAGATTAAAGATGAATAAAATCCACATTAGATACACTAGAGTTGAATTAGACATGCATTATTGAACTTCTGGAAGCCAAAGGCAAATAGAAGAATGTTTAAAGCAGTCAGGAAATGTGCATAAGATCTTCAAATGAGTTAACTTGACACTAACAGCTGATTTAGCAACACAAATGATTAAAGATATTTCATTGTTTTTTAAATTCTGAGTGGTAAAAAAATAACTTTCAACTATAAAGCTGTAGCTAGGAAACACATATTTTAATTACGAAGGTGAAATAAAGACAAATGAACAGTCAAAAGTTTGATCATAGAGGATACACCTTAGGAAAAAAAAAGGTAATTGCTTTAGAAAGAAGAAAAACAATTCCCTTTTCCTTTTAAACAATATTTATTAGGAAATTTAAAATGTACACATTTTCAAATAATTCAGTCATCAGAAAAGGAATAATAGAAATTGTATAAAAACATTAAGCTAAACAAGTTCATATATTCTGCTTATCAAAGCACATGGGATACTGCTAAAATGTATAATTCACAGTATATTCTAGCAAAAAAGAAAGCATGAAAAATGAGCATGTGCCCATTTGAGGAGGTCAGGGAAAGAAAGAGATTGTTTCTAGAGAAAAGAGGAGAAAGAAAATAAGTTTAAATTCATATATAGGTTTTTTGTATATTTGAAAGTGCTTAATTTTCTCTTATTTCTCTCCTTTTGTCTCTCGAGCCCATTACAAATAAGTTATAACCTCCTCACTCTATGCAAACCACTCTTACTAAGATCATCAATATTCTCCTTAATCCAATGATCATTTTTTAATCTTCATTTAATTTTGCCCAACGGTGCTTTTGACACAGTTGATTACTCTCTCCTCTATGAAATTCTTTTGGTACCTGCCTTTCAGCACGGTTGGATATTCCTTCTCAGTGTTTGATGTAGGTTACTATTACCTCCTACCTCTCGGTAGTAGACAGATTCGAGGGTTCAGTACTCAAACTTTAAACTGCTCCTTTATATATGCTCACTTATTTGGTTTTAAAAAGCCACATACCTTTAAATGCCATCTTTATGTTGATGACTCACAAATGTATGTCTTCACAAAAGACCTCTTTCCAGTTGCCTAAAAACTTGCATGTCTAATAGGCATATGAAATAAAATGTTAAAAATTGAGCTTCTGTCTATTCCATACTATTGCTCATATCAGTAAATTTGCATTCCTCTAATTGCCTATCTGAAGAAAAACTTAGTGTCATTTTTAATTCTTCTAATTTTTCTCACACATCACATGCCATCCACCAGCAAATCCTACTGTCTCTACTTTCAAAATATATTCAGACTCTGACACTTCTCACCACTTACATTGCTATCATGTACATCCAAATCATCAACATTTCTCATCTGAATTACTGCCATAGTCTTCTAGATGTGTCTGCTTCTTTTCTTGGTTTCCTACAAACCTAAACCTTTTTAACAACACAGCATCCAGAGTTATCTTTTCTTTTTTTTTTTTTTGAGACGGAGTCTCGCTCTGTCGCCCAGGCTGGAGTGCACTGGCCAGATCTCAGCTCACTGCAAGCTCCGCCTCCCGGGTTTACGCCATTCTCCTGCCTCAGCATCCCGAGTAGCTGGGACTGCAGGCGCCCGCCACCTCGCCTGGCTAGTTTTTTGTATTTTTTTTTAGTAGAGACGGGGTTTCACCGGGTTAGCCAGGATGGTCTCGATCTTCTGACCTCGTGATACGCCCGTCTCGGCCTCCCAAAGTGCTGGGATTACAGGCTTGAGCCACCGCGCCCGGCCCAGAGTTATCTTTTCAAAACAAAAGTCAAGAAATAATTATCGCTTGAACCCGGGCATTGCGGTTAGCCGAGATTGCACCATTGCACTCCAGCCAAGGTGACAAGAGTGAAACTCCACCTAAAAAAAAAAAAAAAAAAAAAAAAAAAAAAAATTACTCCCTTGCTTGAAAATTTTACAATTCTTGCCCTTTTACTCATGTTACTCACTAGAATGGTCAGTTATACCTGAGGTGCACCCTTGGCCACTCTTCTATGCCACTGGATTGTGCTACTCTCCAGACTTCGGGACAGAGATTTTGTCTTACTTTGTTTTTAGTGTCTATGACAGAACCTGGCACATAAAAATACTCAATAAATACTTTTTTTCAGTCAAAAAAAATAAATGAAATTAATAAAAGAGCAAACAAATAGTGGAGAATTATCAAGGCTAAAAATTACATTTTTGAAAAGACTAATAAATATATTAGTGAGTTTAATCAAATACTTTGATTAAAATAATGAAAGAAGCCACAAATAGACAATATACAGTTTTAAAATACCAGATAGTGCTCATAAAACACAATGAATAAATTTGTGCTAAGGGAAATAATTAAGACTAAATAGTTTTATAGAAAAATATAAATAATCCAAAATTAGAAAAAATAGAAGATGCAAATAAATCGATAAACATTAAATAAATGAAATAACTACTTAAAAATACCCACTTTTTGCCCTGTCAGGATTGTGATCTACTAAAGGCTAGGGCCTTGCTTCTCAACCACTACCAACTCAGTCCTAGATCATTCTCAAAATATTCTATCTAACCTTCAAGGAATGTTTAATCTATTGCTTTCACACAACTTCAGGAAATGGGAAAAATGGAGAAAGCTTTCCCTAGGTTATTCTCAAAATATTCTATCTAATCTTCAAGGAATGCTTTATCTATTGTTTTCACACAACTTCAGGAAATGGAAAAAATAGAGAAAACTTTTCAACTGATTATATGAAACTGGAATTATGCTATAGCCAAAACAGATAAGGTCAGTACAAAAAGCATGACAGAAATATAACAATGTCCCTTGAGAACATATGTAAACAATATCTTAAATAAAATGTTAGAAATTTGAATCTAGAAATAAATCTACCTCCACAAAATACATCTGGACAAATTGGGTTTATCTCTGCGATAAAGTGTCGTGTTGTTCAAAGTTTACAGATACATTTTTCATCACATTTGCAGATAAAAAATAACATGTTTCTTAGTATATGCAGAAATATAATTTGATAGACTTCACAATCAGTAATGAGAATAAATAACTTATTGCATATTCCAAAGTAGCTAGAAGAGATGATCTGGAATGTTTTCAATACAAAGAAATAATAAATGTTTGAGGTAATGGATACCCTAATTACCTTGATTTGATCATTTTACATGGTGTGCGTGTATCAAAATATCACAAGTACCCCACAAACATGTACAATTATTACGTGTCAATAAAATGAAAGAAATTGGAGAACAAAAAAGTCTTTAATTACAAAACTCAACTACTAAGAACTGAAAGAAATTATCTTATTAAAAAGTATTTTAAAACTCTCCAAAAAACCTAAGCAAGCATCACACTAATCATCCTACCTCACCTCCAGATAAGGTAGTAAACCCAAAGGATAGTACAATAAGGTCCCAGTCTAAGCCATGACACAAACTTACGAGATAAACACATGTTTTGTGTGGTTTTATTGTTTTTTTTTTTTTTTTTTTTTTTTTTTTTTTTTTTTTTTTGCTTATTTTTGTGTTCAACCCACTAATTTTGGAGTGGTATTTCATTCTTCATTATTGTGAAGATGGGTAACTAATGCAAAAATTAACTCATGGTGGCTGCTGCTATAATAAAACCTAAAATGTATGGTTTCAGTGATAGATGGAGGCTGAAAAAAATGGCAAGAAAATTGCTGTAGGAGGTTCTAAAAATGGTGACCCTCTTTGTAAAAACTGTTATCTGCAGTGAATTTGAAGATATGAAATGTATTCAATAAAGTTTTGGATTTGATTACTATGCAACCTTTTTTAAGATAAAGTAGATAAAGGTAAGTAGATAAAGGTGGTTTCTAAAAGACTCTCTAAGCTGTACAACAGCACTTCTAGGAATATTAAAGGAGTTGTCTGCAACTCCACTGCAGTTGGATGTGCCTAAAATAGGAGAGAATGGATCTACAGAGGAAGATGTGTTTAAAAAATGACTGTGGGCATGGCTTATAATAATACAAAAGGTCCTATAGCTATTTATTTAGAGAAAGTGGAATACCCAAACATTCTAAAAACTGCTGTACACTGTGTCTGACTTGTTACTAGTATACAGGGAGCTGAAACATTAATTAGATCCCCTTTTATGATGAAAGTATGAAGGAGCCTGGTATAAAATCCTGAAACAGGTCTGACTCACAATAGGATCTATGATCTATGTGAACCATAATCTGTAGATATACCTAGTGATCATTTTTGCACAAGTATACATATGTAACAAACCTGCACGTTATGCACATGTACCCCAGAACTTAAAGTATAATTAAAAAAAAAGAAAACATAAATAAATGATTAAAAAAATAAAAAATAAATAAAAAAATAAAAAAAAACATTCTATTTCTAAATGCATAATTAGAATGAGCATATGCAGTAATTGGCAGAATCCACACTTTGTTTCCCTGGTCTTTGGAGTTAAAGTTTTTTTATATAAGAAGAACAAATGGAAGCATCTGGAATTCCCCCTCTCCCTTACTAGCCAATATATTAAGTGAAATACAATATCATGTTGTGGAGGTAAAGGCAGAAGTTAATAACTTCCTTAAATATCAAATGTATATACATGTGATTGTCCCATCTTAACTCCATTTACTTCACTTCACCAGTCTGGCCCTTACAAAGATCATATTGATCTTAGAGGATGAGAGTAAATTGCAGTTGCTATTCTAGATGTATTATCTCTACTATATCAGATTAATATGGTCTCAGGCACTTAGGATGCAGACTTGATCTGGTGAATTTAATTTTCATATATATCAAAAAGGAGGTTGAGGAACCGTTTGCATTCACTGGCATGGAAAACAGTACGCATTTATAGCCATTTATTAGTACTGCATAGGCTTTCTCCTCTGTTATAATAATACAAAGAGATCTGAACTGATTGGGCATCCCATAGCAAATCACCCTTATTAATAGGTACTATATTAATCAAATGGTAAAAATATTGTAGGCTTTACTCAGACACCCGCACTCCAGAGACTGAATGATAAATCCTATATAGATTCAAAATTCTACCACAGTAGTAAAGTTTTTAGTAGTGCAATATTTTGAGATATGCCAGAGACAACCTACAATAATCAATGCAAGAAGAAAATAAATCTAAAAAGATAAGATACTTTAAAAAAATAAAATTGAAGGCATAATAAAACTTTTAAAATAATTTCGTTGGTGAGCTCTATCAAAGACTTAAGATAAATCTTATCAAACTCTCTCTGAAAAATAGAGGACACTTCCCATCTCATTTTATGTGACCAACCTATTATGAATACATAATTCTTTTAATTACATTGAAATAAAGTGAAATAATGTGTTATAAATACAGAAGTAAATATCCTCAATAAAATATTTAAAAATTAGATATAACAATATGTAAAGATGAAAATGCCTAATGACCATGTAGGCTTTATTCTAGGAATGTGAGACTGATTTCAAGTTTGAAAATTAATCATTGTAAATTCACCACATTAACTGAATGAGAATAATTTAATATGATAATTTCAATAAAGGTAGAAAATTGATAAAATTCAACACCCGTTGCTGATTAAATCCAACAAACAAACAGCTCCAAAAACACTGAAATGAAAAACATTCCAAAAACTGTAGTTTTTGGAGTTACAGTTACAAACTGTGGTTATAAAAAGAAGGGTTCTTCCACAACCTGATAAAAGGCATCTAATATATCCTACACCTAACATTACACCTCCTGGTAATATACTGAACCCTTTCTCTCTATAACCACGAACAGGCTAAGAGATTCACTTTCACCATTTTCTATTTTATGTTATCCTGGAGTTTATAGCCAGTGTAATAGGCCATAAAAATAAAGGTATAAATATTTCAAAATAAAGTACAAACATTTTTGCATATCACATAATGATATAGAAAATGCTAAGAAACTATTAGAAACAATAAATGAATTTAGCAAGGCAACAGTAAACAAAGTCTACATTTTAAAATCAATTGTGTTTCTATTCAAAAAGCAAATCATTGGAAAAATAAAAGAATATCCTTTATAATAGCACCAGGAAATACAAAATATAAGATAACTTTTAAAAGTTTATGAAAATTGGAATTAAAAGATAAAAATAAAAAATATACACTTTATTTATCAACATGAGCTTTATCAAGTTCAAAACACTTTTATAAGCAATGATACCAGCCATTTAGTCTATTCCTAAAGAACTGAGCATCCTGGGAACTCAACCATGGCAGTGTCAATGTAGTCTTTTTTCCATTATTAATTGAAGAGAAATGGTGTCCTTTACACATTTTTTTTATAATTAGGAAATTAAAATAAGTTAGAAGGCAACAAATCAGGGCTATAAGGTAGACGCCTAATGATTCCTCATCAAAACTCTAGCAAAATTGTCCTTGTTTTATGAGAGAAATAAGCAGAAACATTGTCATGGTAAAAAAGGACTCTCAGGTGAAGCTTTTCCAGAGAGTTCTTACCTACTGCCTAGTTAGAGCCAAAAACTGAGATCAAACGTATTGCAGTAAAGGAAGAGTTTAATTACTGCAAGGTAATCTAGCCAATAGTACAGGGGATATTTTTCAAAGCTGCCTCTCCAAGAATTCAGGGACTAGGATTTTTAAAGGGTGATTTGGTTGGCAGAGAGTTACAGAATGGGTGCTGCTTATTGGTTGGGGATGAAATTGTAGGAGTATTAAAACTGGTCTTCATGCCCTCAGTCAGTTCCTGGGAAGTAGGGGAGTCACAAGACCAGTCAAGTCAGTTCCTTGGTTGGTGATATGGTTTGGCTGTGTCCCCACCCAAATGTCATCTTCAATTGTAGCTCCCAAAATCCCTATGTGTCATGGGAGGTAATTGAATCATGCGGTCTGGTTTTCCGCATGTTGTTCTTGTGATTGTGAATAAGTCTCATGAGATCTGATGGTTTTATAAATGGGAGTTCTCCAGCACGTGCTCTCTTGCCTGCCACCATGTAAGATGTGACTTTGCTCCTCATTCACCTTCCATCATGCTTGTGAGGCCTCCCCAGCCATGTTAAACTGTGAGTCAATTAAACCTCTTTCCTTTATAAATTACCCAGTCTCAGGTATGTCTTTATTAGCAGCATGAGAACAGACCAATATAGTTGAGGTCATGGGCCACTGGTCCACTTATGGTCAGTTGGTCCATTTGCAGCAAAATCTGAAAAATATCTCAAAGACCAGTCTTAGGCTTCACAACAGTGTTTGTGACTGCCAGCTACTATGGAAAAGCAAGTTAGGAAACAATGGCAGGTTAACAATGCCTATAGCTTAGCAGAAAAGTCCACTTCCACCTCTGCTGTTAGTCGTGGGTCCTCTTCAATTAGGGCACAAACAAGATGAATTTCTGCCTTGAAAATTGATGTGGATGCTCTGTGCTTCAGGATTCACCTCCGACATCATCTTATCTCTTTTAAAATGAGTTATCCATTTGTAAAGTGTTAATTTATTTTGAAGCATTGTTCCCATAAACTTTTCATAAAGCATTAGTGATTTTACCATTTTTATACTGAAGGTTGACCATAAATTTTTTTTAGCATTGAATCATTTTCTTTTTTAAAATTTCAACTTTTATTTTAAAGATGGGGAATACATACACAGGTTAGTCACAAGAGAATATTGTGTAATGCTGAAGTTTGGGGTATGGATCCCATCACCCAGGTTGTAAGCATAGTACTTGTTAGGTCACTTTTTTACTCCTCCTGCTATAGTAATCCACAGTTTCCATTGTTTCCATATTTATGTTGATGTGTGCTCAATGTTTAGCTCCCACTTGAAGTGAGAACATGTGTTATTAGATTTTATGTTCCTGTGTTAAATTCACTTAAGATTATGGGCTCTAGCTGCATCTATGTTAGTGCAAAAAAACATGATTTTATTATTTTTTATGGCTGCATAGTATTCCATGGTATGTATGTACCACCTTTTCTTTAGCCAATCTGCCTTTAATGGGTACCTGGATTGATTACATGTCTTTGTTATTGTAAATAGCACAGTGATGAACATACAAGTGCACGTGTTTTTTTGGGTAGAAGGATCTATTTTCCTTTGGGTATATACCTAGTCATGAGATTGCTGGGTCAAAGGGTACCTCTGTTTCAAATTATTTGAGGAATTTCCAGACTGCTTTCCACAGTGGCTGAACTAATTCACATTCCCATCAACAGTGTATGAGCATTTCTTTTCTCCAAAACCTCACTGGTATTTGCTGTTTTTTGGCTTTTTAATAATAGTCATTCTACCTGGTGTGAGATGGTATCTCATTGTGGTTTTGATTTGCATTTCTCCAATGATTAGTTATGCTGAGCTTTTTCTCATATGTTCGCTGGCTGCTTATATATCTTCTTTTCAGAACTGTCTGTTCATGTCCTTTGCCTATTTTCTAATGGGGCTATTTGCTTTTGCTTATTTATTATTATTATTATTATTATTATTATTATTATTTTACAGATTCTGGAGACGAGATCTTTGTCAGAGGCATAGTTTGGGAATATTTTCTTCCATTCTGTAACTTGTCTGTTTGCTCTGTTGATAGTTTCTTTCACTCTGCAGAAGCTCTTTAGTTTAACGAGGTCCTACTTGCCAATTTTTGTTTTTGTTGCAATTGATTTTGGAGACTTGGCCAAAATTTCTTTCCACAGTATGGACATTTTAATGATGTTGATTATTCCAATCAATGATCATGGAATGTTTTTCCATTTATTTGTATCATCTCTGATTTCTTTTAGGAATTTTTTTTAGTTCCTTTTGTAGAGATCTTTCACCTCCTTGGTTAAAAGTATTCCTAGATACTTCATTTTGTTTGTGGCAATTGCAAGATTGTTTTCTTGATTTTATGCTCAGCCTGGATGTCGTTGGTGTATAGAAGTGGTACAGACTTTTGTACATTGACTTTTGTATTCTGAAACTTTAGTAACGCCATTTATCACTTCCAGGAGCCTTTTGGTAGAGTCTTTAGGATTTCCTAGGTATAGAATTATGTCAACAGCAAATAGAGATAGTTTGACATCTTCTTTTCCTATTTGGGTGCCTTTTCTTTCTTTCTCTTGCCTTATTGCTCTGACAAGGACTTCCAGTCCTATGTTCAGTAGGAGTGGTGTGAGTGGGCTTCCTCATCTTTTTCCAGTTCTCAAAGAGAATGCTTTCAGCTTTTGCTCATTCAGTATGATGTTGGTTATGGGTTGGTCATAGATACCTCTTATTATTTTGAGGTATGTTTCTTTAATGTCTATACTATTGAAGGTTTTTATCATGAAAGGATGTTGAATTTTATCAAAAGCTCTTTCTGCATCTATTGAGATGATCATGTGTTTTTGTTATTAATTTTGTTTCTGTGGCAAATCACATTAATTTGTGTATGGTGAACTAGCCTTGCATCCGAGGAATAAGACTACTTGATTGTGATGTATTAACTTTTTAAAGTGTTGCTCGATACAGTTTGCTAATATTTTGTTGAGGATTGTTGTGTCTATGTTCATGAGTGATATTGTCCTGAAGTTGTGTGTGTGTGTGTGTGTGTGTGTGTGTGTGTCTGCAAGATTTTGGTATCAGGCTGATGCTGGCTTCATAGAATGAGTTGAAAAGGAGTTCCTTTTCCTCAATTTTTTGGGAATAGCTTCAGTAGGATTGGTACTAGTCCTTCTTTGTACAGCTGGTAGAATTTGGCTGTGAATCCATCTGGTCCTGGGCTTTTCTTAGGTTTTTAAACTAAAAAGTTGATTCAATTCAGATTACTGATTAAATTTCAGAAGTTGATATTGGTCTATTCAGGGTTTCAGTTTCTTCCTGATTCAATCTTGGGAGATTGTGTGCTTCCAGGAATTTACCCACTTCCCCTAGATTTTCTAATTTGTGTGCATAGAGTTATTCATAGTGCTTTCTGAGGATATTTTGTATTTCCGTGGAATCAGTTGTAATTTCACCTTTCTCATTTCCGATTGTACTTATTTGGATCTTCTCTTTCTTTTTCTTTGTTAATCTAACTACAAGTCTATCTGTTTTATTTATTTTTTTAAATGTCAACTCTTCCTTTTATTGATATTTTATATAGAATTTTTACATCTCAATTTTATTAAGTTCTCTAATTTTACTTATTTCTTTTCTCCTGCTAGTTTTGGGTTTGGTTTGTTGTTATTTTTTCTTTGTATCTTTTAGTTTTTTTTTTTAGTGCAAAGTTAGATTGTTAATTAAAGATATTTCTAATTTCTTGATGAAGGCATTTGAAGCTATAAACTTTCCTCTTAACACTGCTTTGGCTGCATCTCAGAGATTTTAGTAAATTTTGCCCCTATTTTTATTAATTTCAAAGAATTTTGTGCTTTCCGCCTCAATTTCAATATTCACCCGGGAGCTATTTATGAGTAAGTTGTGTAATTTAATGTATTTATATAGTTTTGAGAGCTCTCCTTGGAATTAATTTCTATTTTAATTACACTGTGGTTTGAGAGTGGGCTTGGTATGATTTCAATTTTTGTGAATTTACTGAGGCTGGCTTTCTGACCAAGCATGTGGCTGATCTTAGAATATGTTCCATATGCAGATGAGAAGAATGTATCTTCTGTGGTTGTTGGGTGGAGTGTTCTATAGGTGTCCATTAGGTTCAACTGGTCAATTTTCAAGTTTAATGCAGAGCTTCTTTGTTAGTTTTCTGCCTCGATGATTTGTCTAACACTTTCAGTGGACTGCTGAAGTCTCCCAGCATCATTGTGTGGTTGTCTAAGTCTTTTCTTAGGTTAAAAAGAACTTGTTTTATGAATCTGGGTCCTGCAATGTTGGTCGCATATATATTTAGGACAGTTAAGGCTTATTGTTGGATTGTACCCTTCATCATTATGTAATGTCCTTCATTGTCCTTCTTAATTTTTATTGCTTTTAAGTTTGTTTTATGTGCTATAAGAATAGGGACTCCTGCTTTTTTTTGGTTTTCTGTTTGAATGGTTTATCTTACTCCACCATTTTATGTTGAGCCTGGGTGTGTCATTATATGTGAGATGGTTCTCTCGAAGATGACAGATGGTTAGGTGTTGTCTTTTTATCTAGTCTGCCACTCCATGTCTTTTAAGTGAAATGTTTAGCCCATTTACATTTAAGGTTAGTATTTATATGTGTAGTTTTTGATCCTGTCATCATGTTGCTAGCTGGTTGTTATTTAGACTTGATTGTGTAGTTGCTTCCTAGTTCCTGTGGGCTATTTGCTTAAGTATGCTCTTGTGGGAGCAGGTGTTGTTCTTTCAAATTTATGTGTAGCACTCCCTTAAGGATTTTCTATAAGGCTAGTCTACTTGAAACACGTTTTTTCAGCATTTGCTTGAGAAGGATTTTATTTCTTCACTTATGAAGTGTAGTTTGGTGAGATATGAAGTTCTTGGTTGGAATATATTTTTCTTTAAGAACACTGAACATAGGCTTCATTTATGGAAGTTTTCAGAGGGATAAGGCTGTCTATAGAATGTTTGTCACTGAATTCTTGCTCTTGGTTTGACAGAGAGAAGAATTAGTTTTTTGATGTTGTAGTTTGGACTGCCATCCCCTAGAAGGCACTTGAGAGCAATGGGCCATAGACTCTCAGCCACTTGGTTCCTTTGTGTAGCCTCATGGCTGCGGCTGTGCTCTGTGATATTGGGAGAGAAGAGACATCCTCACCAGGTGCACTCCTGGGCTTTGGTGGAGCCACCTGTGACCACTCACACTGTGCCTGTGGTTTTGTTTCCATTGTTGTTATTCAGACCTTCAGGCCACGAGGCTCCTTTAATGAGAGGTACGGTAGGGAGATAGGCCATACCCTTACAGAACCAGCCCTGTGTGTGTGTTGGCGGTGGAGGGATTGGACGGACATACTTAGATCCAAGAGCAGTCTACAAACCTGTACGACTCACCCCTTTCAGTTTTTTGAGGGTGTGGCCTCCACCCTCATTCAAGTGCCAAGCCTAGATCCCAGCTCAGCACTCCTGAGCTGTGGGCCTCAGCCCTGGGGCCCCAGGACCTGCTTATGGCTTCCTTCTCCAGACGCTTAGGTTGGGTTCTGGGTGTGCTGGGGTATCTGAAAGGCTTTCAGGATGCCAGGATATATTCAGGTGGAGTAAAACACCCTGGTTGGGCCATGGAGGCTACCTACAGGATGGCCAAGCAGGGGCCCTAGGCTGGCAGGCAGGTGGGCCTGCAGGACAGACATACCCCAGCCCCACAGAGAAGCAGGCCCTGCTTTCTTCCTGGTGGTTAGTTGGGGACAGAGTCTCTCAGAGGGAGACAGATGGCCCTGAGGTGTGGCCAGGGCTTGCTAGAGCTGATCCACACTCAAAAGTCCTCAGCTTTGCACTTGGTATAGCTCCATCTTTGCCTAATCGCCAGGGAGATCCCCTTTTCAGCTCAAGCGTTGATGGGGATGTGGGGTTCCCTGCAGCTAGGATTTCAGAGGTCTGAAGTAGGGACTGGACAGTCCCACAGTTCCTTCTCTCACCCATTCTCTGGGTGCATTTTGGGCAGGGAACTAGGCCTAGTGTTCAAGTACCCTATGCAGGGTTCTGAGCTTCCTCCTTCTTCAGCCTCAGCGTCTGAGTCTTTTTGAGTCTTTCCTTCATCTGCATTCAATGTTTTTTCTCTCCAAAGATCTGTTCAAATTATGTTGGTGTAGTCAAAATCATGCTCTCCCTGTGGGGGTGGCACTTCCTGGATGCATCTGGTTGGCCATCCTGCCATTCTCTCTCTCACCATAAATTTGATGTTTCTTATTGCCTCCATTTTGGCAGAATCCATGTTGTTCTTATAAGGGCTCTTTTCAAACTGATGTCTTATTCTCCATAGGCATAATAAGTTTAGACATTACAAGTAAGTATAAGTTTGTTTGGTGGAAAACAGTTTTGAAATCCATGCTGCATCAGTCCGTTTTCATGCTGCTGCTAAAGACATACCTGAGACTGGGCAATTAACAAACGAAAGAGGTTTAATGGAGAACTCATAGTTCCATGTGGCTGGGGAAGCCTGACAATCATGGCAGAAGGTGAAAGGCATGTCCCACAAGGTGGCAGGCATGTCTCACAAGGTGGCAGATAAGAGAAGAGAGTTTGGCAGGAAAACTCCCCTTTTTAAAACCATCAGATCTCCTGAGACTTACTCACTACCATGAGAACAGCATGGGAAAAACCTGCCCCCGTGATTTAATTACCTCCCACTGGGCCCACAACATGTGGGAACTCAAGATGAGATTGGGATAGGAACACAGACAAACTATATCACATGCATTTTTAAATAATACACATTTCTATAAAAGTTTTGATGACTTTTCTTCTTTTGTGATAAATTAATCAAGTCCATACAATATTTCAAAACACTGCTGAGATAAAGTAACTTCAATATGAAGGCAAATGATGTTTATGGATTTAAAGTTTCAGTATTCTACAGACATCAGTTTTTCAAAGGTTTATTTATAGATTTATGCAGTCTATGTAAAAATTTCAGCAAGCATCTTTAGAATGTTCCTAGCTAATTTTATAGTTCACATGAATATATAGGGTACTGAGAATGACCCAAATGATTTTGAAAAATTGGAATGAAATTAAAGACTTAGACTACCATATTTAAAGATCTTTATAAATACACAATACTCAAAACTTTTGTATCAGTGTAAATAAGACAAATGGATCAATGTAACTGAATAGAGAACCCCAAATTGATACACATACACAGTCAGTTGTCCATTGCACATGTGTGAAGAAGATTTAATGGGGGAAAAGAAATCTATTCAACAAATATCACTGAAATTATATGATATGCGTTTGGAAAAATAAATTAACTTTACTAGCTTATATTATACAAAACTTAATTTGAAATGCACCTACCTGTCAAAAATAAAATGAAATCATGTTGGAGAATAAAATAATAATTTTACTATAATGCAAAAAGGACAGATTGTGATCCAGAAGAGTTTAAACCAAGTGGTAAGAAGCTCACCTTACAGTATTTACAGCACAGCTTACAGAGCATAAAGGAAGAAATATTTTCATATTTTTCATAATTGGTGGTTATACATTAACTTTTTAATTTATTTTTTGGAGAAAACAAAGCTGTTTAAACATAATTGTCTATAGCTGATTAGTTTGATTTTACAGATCTTGCTGAGAAGAACGTAAAGTTTACATTTTGTATTTATGATTGGTAACAGCATTTGGGGAAATCAAGATGAGTTAAGTTTTGGTTATGTGCTCATAGGCAGTTTGTCTTGGGGTGTATCTAAACTGTGGAGCCTATTTTTCTTTAACAATCATTAGCATAAAAACAAAAGATAAAGCTATATAGCTCCTGGAAGAAAATACAGAATAATAATTTGGTTGTAGGCAAATATTACTTAGGACACACAGATAGAACGCATGAACATAAAAATGGTAAATTGTACTCATTGAGTATAAACTTGTTCCCCAAAGAGAGATAAGAAAATGAAAAGGCATGCCACAAACATGGAGAAAGTTCAGCATATGCTAAAAATCTTTCAATAGTTTAGAGAAGAGAGTGTTGCTGTCTTTTAGTCTTTGTAATATTTCACTTTTATATTGTCCTTATACACCAGGAATACATAAGGGTGGGGGAAATAGTCAGAGACAATTTCTCATGCATCACATTATGACTTCTGCGGTGAGGTTCCAATATAGTAGAAATTCTTTTTTTTTTTTTTTTTTTTTTTTTTTTTTTTTTTTTTTTTTTTTTTTATTATACTTTAAGTTCTAGGGTACATGTGCATAACGTGCAGGTTTGTTACATATGTATACTTATGCCATGTTGGTGTGCTGCACCCATCAACTCGTCAGCACCCATCAATTCATCATTTATATCATGTATAACTCCCCAATGCAATCCCTCCCTCCTCCCCCCTCCCCCCTCCCCCCTCCCCATGATAGACCCCAGTGTGTGATGTTCCCCTTCCCGAGTCCAAGTGATCTCATTGTTCAGTTCCCACCTATGAGTGAGAACATGCGGTGTTTGGTTTTCTCTTCTTGTGATAGTTTGCTAAGAATGATGGTTTCCAGCTGCATCCATGTCCCTACAAAGGACGCAAACTCATCCTTTTTTATGGCTGCATAGTATTCCATGGTGTATATGTGCCACATTTTCTTAATCCAGTCTGTCACAGATGGACATTTGGGTTGATTCCAAGTCTTTGCTATTGTGAATAGTGCCGCAATAAACATACGTGTGCATGTGTCTTTGTAGTAGACTAATTTATAATCCTTTGGGTATATACCCAGTAGTGGGATGGCTGGGTCATATGGTACATCTAGTTCTAGATCCTTGAGGAATTGCCATACTCTTTTCCATAATGGTTGAACTAGTTTACAATCCCACCAACAGTGTAAAAGTGTTCCTATTTCTCCACATCCTCTCCAACACCTGTTGTTTCCTGACTTCTTAATGATTGCCATTCTAACTGGTGTGAGATGGTATCTCATTGTGGTTTTGATTTGCATTTCTCTGATGGCCAGTGATGATGAGCATTTTTTCATGTGTCTGTTGGCTGTATGAATATCTTCTTTTGAGAAATGTCTGTTCATATCCTTTCCCCACTTTTTGATGGGGTTGTTTGTTTTTTTCTCGTATATTTGTTTGAGTTCTTTGTAGATTCTGGATATTAGCCCTTTGTCAGATGAGTAGGTTGCAAAAATTTTCTCCCATTCTGTAGGTTGCCTGTTCACTCTGATGGTAGTTTCTTTTGCTGTGCAGAAGCTCTTTAGTTTAATTAGATCCCATTTGTCAATTATGGCTTTTGCTGCCGTTGCTTTTGGTGTTTTAGACATGAAGTCCTTGCCCATGCCTATGTCCTGAATGGTACTACCTAGATTTTCTTCTAGGGTTTTTATGGTATTAGGTCTAACATTTAAGTCTCTAATCCATCTTGAATTAATCTTCGTATAAGGGGTAAGGAAAGGATCCAGTTTCAGCTTTCTACTTATGGCTAGCCAATTTTCCCAGCACCATTTATTAAATAGGGAATCCTTTCCCCATTTCTTGTTTCTCTCAGGTTTGTCAAAGATCAGATGGCTGTAGATGTGCGGTATTATTTCTGAGGACTCTGTTCTGTTCCATTGGTCTATATCTCTGTTTTGGTACCAGTACCATGCTGTTTTGGTTACTGTAGCCTTGTAGTATAGTTTGAAGTCAGGTAGCGTGACGCCTCCAGCTTTGTCCTTTTGACTTAGGATTGTCTTGGCAATGCGGGCTCTTTTTTGGTTCCATATGAACTTTAAAGCAGTTTTTTCCAATTCTGTGAAGAAACTCATTGGTAGCTTGATGGGGATGGCATTGAATCTATAAATAACCTTGGGGAGTATGGCCATTTTCACGATATTGATTCTTCCTATCCATGAGCATGGTATGTTCTTCCATTTGTTTGTGTCCTCTTTGATTTCACTGAGCAGTGGTTTGTAGTTCTCCTTGAAGAGGTCCTTTACATCCCTTGTAAGCTGGATTCCTAGGTATTTTATTCTCTTTGAAGCAATTGTGAATGGAAGTTCATTCCTGATTTGGCTCTCTGCTTGTCTGTTGCTGGTGTATAAGAATGCTTGTGATTTTTGCACATTAATTTTGTATCCTGAGACTTTGCTGAAGTTGCTTATCAGCTTAAGGAGATTTTGGGCTGAGACGATGGGGTTTTCTAAATATACAATCATGTCATCTGCAAACAGGGACAATTTGACTTCTTCTTTTCCTAACTGGATACCCTTGATTTCTTTCTCTTGCCTGATTGCCCTAGCCAGAACTTCCAACACTATGTTGAATAGGAGTGGTGAGAGAGGGCATCCCTGTCTTGTGCCAGTTTTCAAAGGGAATTTTTCCAGTTTTTGCCCATTCAGTATGATATTAGCTGTGGGTTTGTCATAAATAGCTCTTATTATTTTGAGGTACGTTCCATCAATACCGAATTTATTGAGCGTTTTTAGCATGAAGGGCTGTTGAATTTTGTCAAAAGCCTTTTCTGCATCTATTGAGACAATCATGTGGTTCTTGTCTTTGGTTCTGTTTATATGCTGGATTACGTTTATTGATTTGCGAATGTTGAACCAGCCTTGCATCCCAGGGATGAAGCCCACTTGATCATGGTGGATAAGCTTTTTGATGTGCTGCTGAATCCGGTTTGCCAGTATTTTATTGAGGATTTTTGCATCAATGTTCATCAGGGATATTGGTCTAAAATTCTCTTTTTTTGTTGTGTCTCTGCCAGGCTTTGGTATCAGGATGATGTTGGCCTCATAAAATGAGTTAGGGAGGATTCCCTCTTTTTCTATTGATTGGAATAGTTTCAGAAGGAATGGTACCAGCTCCTCCTTGTACCTCTGGTAGAATTCAGCTGTGAATCCATCTGGTCCTGGACTTTTTTTGGTGGGTAGGCTATTAATTGTTGCCTCAATTTCAGAGCCTGCTATTGGTCTATTCAGGGATTCAACTTCTTCCTGGTTTAGCCTTGGGAGAGTGTAAGTGTCCAGGAAATTATCCATTTCTTCTAGATTTTCTAGTTGATTTGCGTAGAGGCGTTTATAGTATTCTCTGATGGTAGTTTGTATTTCTGTGGGGTCAGTGGTGATATCCCCTTTATCATTTTTTATTGCATCTATTTGATTCCTCTCTCTTTTTTTCTTTATTAGCCTTGCTAGCGGTCTGTCAATTTTGTTGATCTTTTCAAAAAACCAACTCCTGGATTCATTGATTTTTTGGAGGGTTTTTTGTGTCTCTATCTCCTTCAGTTCTGCTCTGATCTTAGTTATTTCTTGCCTTCTGCTAGCTTTTGAATGTGATTGCTCTTGCCTCTCTAGTTCTTTTAATTGTGATGTTAGAGTGTCCATTTTAGATCTTTCCTGCTTTCTCTTGTGGGCATTTAGTGCTATAAATTTCCCTCTACACACTGCTTTAAATGTGTCCCAGAGATTCTGGTATGTTGTATCTTTGTTCTCATTGGTTTCAAAGAACATCTTTATTTCCGCTTTCATTTCGTTATGTACCCAGTAGTCATTCAGGAGCAGGTTGTTCAGTTTCCATGTAGTTGAGCGGTTTTGATTGAGTTTCTTAGTCCTGAGTTCTAGTTTGATTGCACTGTGGTCTGAGAGACAGTTTGTTATAATTTCTGTTCTTTTACATTTGCTGAGGAGTGCTTTACTTCCAATTATGTGGTCAATTTTGGAATAAGTGCGATGTGGTGCTGAGAAGAATGTATATTCTGTTGATTTGGGGTGGAGAGTTCTATAGATGTCTATTAGGTCCGCTTGGTGCAGAGATGAGTTCAATTCCTGGATATCCTTGTTAACTTTCTGTCTCGTTGATCTGTCTAATGTTGACAGCGGAGTGTTGAAGTCCCCCATTATTATTGTATGGGAGTCTAAGTCTCTTTGTAAGTCTCTAAGGACTTGCTTTATGAATCTGGGTGCTCCTGTATTGGGTGCATATATATTTAGGAGAGTTAGCTCTTCCTGTTGAATTGATCCCTTTACCATTATGTAATGGCCTTCTTTGTCTCTTTTGATCTTTGATGGTTTAAAGTCTGTTTTATCAGAGACTAGGATTGCAACCCCTGCTTTTTTTTGTTCTCCATTTGCTTGGTAGATCTTCCTCCATCCCTTTATTTTGAGCCTATGTATGTCTCTGCATGTGAGATGGGTCTCCTGAATACAGCAGACTGATGGGTCTTGACTCTTTATCCAGTTTGCCAGTCTGTGTCTTTTAATTGGAGCATTTAGTCCATTAACATTTAAGGTTAATATTGTTATGTGTGAACTTGATCCTGCCATTATGATATTAACTGGTTATTTTGCTCGTTAGTTGATGCAGTTTCTTCCTAGCCTCGATGGTCTTTACATTTTGCCAAGTTTTTGCAATGGCTGGTACCGGTTGTTCCTTTCCATGTTTAGGGCTTCCTTCAGGGTCTCTTGTAAGGCAGGCCTGGTGGTGACAAAATCTCTAAGCATTTGCTTATCTGTAAAGGATTTTATTTCTCCTTCACTTATGAAACTTAGTTTGGCTGGATATGAAATTCTGGGTTGAAAATTCTTTTCTTTAAGAACGTTGAATATTGGCCCCCACTCTCTTCTGGCTTGTAGAGTTTCTGCCGAGAGATCTGCTGTTAGTCTGATGGGCTTCCCTTTGTGGGTGACCCGACCTTTCTCTCTGGCTGCCCTTAAGATTTTTTCCTTCATTTCAACTTTGGTGAATCTGGCAATTATGTGTCTTGGAGTTGCTCTTCTCGAGGAGTATCTTTGTGGCGTTCTCTGTATTTCCTGAATTTGAATGTTGTCCTGCCCTACTAGGTTGGGGAAGTTCTCCTGGATGATATCCTGAAGAGTGTTTTCCAACTTGGTTCCATTTTCCCCCTCACTTTCAGGCACCCCAATCAGACGTAGATTTGGTCTTTTTACGTAATCCCATACTTCTTGCAGGCTTTGCTCATTTCTTTTTCTTCTTTTTTCTTTTGGTTTCTCTTCTCGCTTCATTTCATTCATTTGATCTTCAATCGCTGATACTCTTTCTTCCAGTTGATCGAGTCGGTTACTGAAGCTTGTGCATTTGTCACGTATTTCTCGTGTCATGGTTTTCATCTCTGTCATTTCGTTTATGATCTTCTCTGCATTAATGAGTCTAGCTGTCAATTCTTCCACTCTTTTTTCAAGATTTTTAGTTTCTTTGCGCTGGGTACGTAATTCCTCCTTTAGCTCTGATAAGTTTGATGGACTGAAGCCTTCTTCTCTCCTCTCGTCCAAGTCATTCTCTGACCAGCTTTGATCCGTTGCTGGTGATGGGCTGCGCTCCTTTGCAGGGGGAGATGCGCTCTTATTTTTTGAATTTCCAGCTTTTCTGCCCTGCTTCTTCCCCATCTTTGTGGTTTTATCTGTCTCTGGTCTTTGATGGTGGTGACGAACTGATGGGGTTTTGGTATAGGTGTCCTTCCTGTTTGATAGTTTTCCTTCTGACAGTCAGAAGGACTCTCTGTTGGTCTGTTGGAGATTGCTTGAGGTCCACTCCAGACCCTGTTTGCCTGGGTATCAGCAGCAGAGGTTGCCGAAGATAGAATATTGCTGAACAGCGAGTGTACCTGTCTGATTCTTCCTTTGGAAGTGTCCTCTCAGGGGTGTACTCCACCCTGTGAGGTGTGGGGTGTTAGACTGCCCCTAGTGGGGGATTTCTCCCAGCTAGGCTACTCAGGGGTCAGGGACACACCTGAGCAGGCAGTCTGTCCGTTCTCAGATCTCAACCTCCGCGTTGGGAGATCCGCGGCTCTCCCCAAAGCTGTCAGACAGAGTCGTTCGCGTCTGCACCGGCTCCCGCTACTTCCCCTGTTGGTCTTCAGCTGTGCGCTGTCCCCAGAGGTGGAGACTACAGAGACAGGCAGGCTTCCTTGAGCTGCTGTGAGGTCCACCCAGTTCGAGCTTCCCAGCGGGTTTGTTTACCTACTTAAGCCTCAGCAATGGCGGGCGCCCCTCCCCCAGCCTCGCTGCTGCCTTGCGGATAGATCGCGGCAGACTGCTGTGTTAGCAGTGAGGGAGGCTTCGTGGGCGTGGGACCCTCCCGGCCAGGTGTGGGATATATTCTCCTGGAATGCCTGTATGCTTACAGCGCAGTATTGGGGTGGGAGTTACCCGATTTTCCAGGTGTTGTGTGTCTCAGTTCCCCTGGCTAGGAAAACGGATCCCCTTCCCCCTTGCGCTTCCAGGTGAGGCGATGCCTCGCCCTGCTTCAGCTCTCGCTGGTCAGGCTGCAGCAGCTGACCAGCAGCGATTGTCCGGCACTCCCTAGTGAGATGACCCCAGTACCTCAGTTGAAAATGCAGAAATCACCGGTCTTCTGTGTCGCTCGCGCTGGGAGTTGGAGACTGGAGTTGTTCCTATTCGGCCATCTTGCTCCGCCCCTCCAGTAGAAATTCTTAAACATCGTTTACACATGTAGGATAGTCAAAAGGTATAGCCTCATCCCCTCCATCCATGTATAATGTTCAGTTAATACAGAATTTAGCCATAATGTCTAATTTGAAGAGCAATGCAAACTGAAAATTTTCAGGAAGAATCCTTTTCTAAGTGAGCACTGGGCTAATGGATTCACTTATTTGGCAGGTTATGAAAAGGAGATAGAGGAATTACTGCTCAATTACTTCATATTCTGCAGTCTAAGTGCTCTAAGTTGCTGGGGGTCAGATAAGTTCCTACATCTCATTTACTTCTCATTCATTGTAAATGAGATTCTTTAAGCATTTTGTATGCTCAAGAAGTTTACTGGAAGAAAGCAGAGAAACCAGCAGGGGAGGCAAGAATTGTGATAATATCAAATTATTATTTGACGTAATACAGTAAAGGGTTTTCTGGCACCTCCAGAATTGTTGTGTAAGTCTCAGAATTGTAAGCCTTTTCTCTACATTAAAAATAAATTTCTCATTAATCTGCAGCTTCCTTCCTGTTCTTGGTCCAAACATTTCCCTAAAACATTACCAAATGGTAGCACTTAATTTCCTCTAACTAAACATAACAAATATATTGTATCAAACCCATCTACATATGCAAACATTTAACCACCTTTTCTTTTTTTTTTTTTTTTTTTTTTTGAGATGGAGTCTCACTCTGTTGCCCAGGCTGGAGTGCAGTGGCCGGATCTCAGCTCACTGCAAGCTCTGCCTCCCGGGTTCACGCCATTCTCCTGCCTCAGCCTCCCACGTAGCTGGGACTACAGGCGCCCGCCACCTCGCCCGGCTAATTTTTTGTATTTTTTAGTAGAGACGGGGTTTCACTGTGTTCGCCAGGATGGTCTCGATCTCCTGACCTCGTGATCCACCCGTCTCGGCCTCCCAAAGTGCTGGGATTACAGGCTTGAGCCACCGCGCCCGGCCAACATTTAACCACCTTTTCTAAGGGTAAGTGAGAGGTACCATCCTTCCAGTTTGAGGTAGGTCTTCGCATGTGAGCCGTGGAAGGTGACTCTCATCACCTCTCCTCTTTTCATCACTCATATGCTCTTATTTATCCAATTCTGTCTGACTTATCAACAATCTATTTTTCTCTCTACCAAATGGTTCACACCAACCTCCAAAGATGCATTATTTTTCCCCATCTTAAAACAAGAAATGCTTTTTAAAATTTAATTTTTATTTTTGATGTATATTTCATTTTTAATAGACTAATAATTATATATAAGGGATGCAATGTGGTATTTTGATATATGTATACTTTGTGGAATGATTTATCAGTCTAATTAACATATCCGTCACCTCATAAAGTTATATTTTTGCAGTAGAACATTTTAAATTTATTCTTTCAGCAATTTTGAAACATACCATATATTATTGTTGACTGCAGTCATCATGTTGTACAATAGTTCTTGAAAATTTACTACTCCTGAACAACAGGGGAAGCAGCAGAGGCCTGTGCAGACGTGAACGACTCTGTCTGACAGTTTTGAAGAGAGCAGTGGATCTCCCAACACGGAGGTTGAGATCTGAGAACGGACAGACTGCCTGCTTAAGTGGGTCCCTGACCCCTGAATGGCCTAACTGGGAGACATCCCCCACTAGGGGCAGTCTGACACCCCACACCTCACAGGGTGGAATACACCCCTGAGAGGAAGCTCCCAAAGTAAGAATCAGACAGGTACACTCGCTGTTCAGCAATATTCTATCTTCTGCAACCTCTGCTGCTGATACCCAGGCAAACAGGGTCTGGAGTGGACCTCAAGCAATCTCCAACAGACCTACAGCTGAGGGTCCTGACTATTAGAAGGAAAACTATCAAACAGGAAGAACACCTATACCAAAACCCCATCAGTACGTCACCATCATCAAAGACCAGAGGCAGATAAAACCACAAAGATGGGGAAGAAGCAAGGCAGAAAATCTGGAAATTCAAAAAATAAGAGCGCATCTCCCCCTGCAAAGGAGCGCAGCTCATCGCCAGCAATGGATCAAAGCTGGTCAGAGAGTGACTTTGACGAGATGAGAGAAGAAGGCTTCAGTCCATCAAACTTCTCAGAGCTAATGGAGGAATTATGTACCCAGTGCAAAGAAACTAAAAATCTTGAAAAAAGAGTGGAAGAATTGCTAGCTAGAATAATTAACGCATAGAAGGTCATAAATGAAATGACAGAGATGAAAACCATGACACGAGAAATACGTGACACATCCACAAGCTTCAGTAACCGACTCGATCAACTGGAAGAAAGAGTATCAGCAATTGAGGATCAAATGAATGAAATGAAGTGAGAAGAGAAACCAAAAGAAAAAAGAAGAAAAAGAAATGAACAAAGCCTGCAAGAAGTATGGGATTATGTAAAAAGACCAAATCTACGTCTGATTGGGGTGCCTGAAAGTGAGGGGGAAAATGGAACCAAGTTGGAAAACATTCTTCAGGATATCATCCAGGAGAACTTCCCCAACCTAGTAGGGCAGGACAACATTCAAATTCAGGAAATACAGAGAACGCCACAAAGATACTCCTCCAGAAGAGCAACTCCAAGACACATAATTGCCAGATTCACCAAAGTTGAAATGAAGGAAAAAATCATGAGGGCAGCCAGAGAGAAAGGTCGGGTTACCCACAAAGGGAAGCCCATCAGAATAACAGCAGACCTCTCGGCAGAAACTCTACAAGCCAGAAGAGAGTGGGGGCCAATATTCAACATTCTTAAAGAAAAGAATTTTAAACCCAGAATTTCATATCCAGCCAAACTAAGTTTCATAAGTGAAGGAGAAATAAAATCCTTTACAGATAAGCAAATGTTTAGAGATTTTGTCACCACCAGGCCTGCCTTACAAGAGACCCTGAAGGAAGCCCTAAACATGGAAAGGAACAACCGGTAGCAGCCATTGCAAAAACATGCCAAAATGTAAAGACCATCGAGGCTAGCAAGAAACTGCATCAACTAATGAGCAAAATAACCAGTTAATATCATAATGGCAGGATCAAGTTCACACATAACAATATTAACCTTAAATGTAAATGGACTAAATGCTCCAATTAAAAGACACAGACTGGCAAACTGGATCAAGAGTCAAGACCCATCAGTCTGCTGTATTCAGGAGACCCATCTCACATGCAGAGACATACATAGGCTCAAAATAAAGGGATGGAGGAAGATCTACCAAGCAAATGGAGAACAAAATAAAGCAGAGGTTGCAATCCTAGTCTCTGATAAAATAGACTTTAAACCATCAAAGATCAAAAGAGACAAAGAAGGCCATTACATAATGGTAAAGGGATCAATTCAACAGGAAGAGCTAACTATCCTAAATATAGATGCACCCAATACAGGAGCACCCAAATTCATAAAGCAAGTCCTTAGAGCCTTACAAAGAGACTTAGACTCCCATACAATAATAATGGGAGACTTCAACACTCCACTGTGAACATTAGGCAGATCAAAGAGACAGAAAGTTAACAAAGATATCCAGGAATTGAACTCATCTCTGCACCAAGTGGACCTAATAGATATCTATAGAACTCTCCACCTCAAATCAACAGAATATACATTCTTCTCAGCACCACATCGCACTTATTCCAAAATTGACCACATAATTGGAAGTAAAGCACTCCTCAGAAATGTACAAGAGCAGAAATTATAACAAACTGTCTTTCAGACCACAGTGCAATCAAACTAGAACTCAGGATTAAGAAACTCAATCAAAACTGCTCAACTACATGGAAACTGAAAAACGTGCTCCTGAATGACTACTGGGTACATAACGAAATGAAAGCGGAAATAAAGATGTTCTTTGAAACCAATGAGAACAAAGATACAACATACCAGAATCTCTGGGACACATTTAAAGCACTGTGTAGAGGGAAATTTATAGCACTAAATGCCCACAAGAGAAAGCTGGAAAGATCTAAAATGGACACTCTAACATCACAGTTAAAAGAACTGGAGAAAGAAGAGCAAACACATTCAAAAGCTAGCAGAAGGCAAGAAATAACTAAGATCAGAGCCGAACTGAAGGAGATAGAGACACAAAAAACCCTCCAAAAAATCAATGAATTCAGGAGTTGGTTTTTTGAAAGAATCAACAAAATTGACACACCTCTAGCAAGACTAATAAAGAAGAAAAGAGAGAAGAATCAAATAGACGCAATAAAAAATGATAAAGGGGATATCACCACGGATCCCACAGAAATACAAACTACTATCAGAGAATACTATAAATACCTCTACGCAAATAAACTAGAAAATCTAGTAGAAATGGATAATTTCCTGGACACTTACTCTCTTCAAGACTAAACCAGGAAGAAGTTGAATCCCTGAATAGACCAATAGCAGGCTCTGAAATTGAGGCAATAATTAATAGCCTACCCACCAAAAAAACTCCAGGACCAGATGGATTCACAGCTGAATTCTACCCGAGGTACAAGGAGGAGCTGGTACCATTCCTTCTGAAACTATTCCAATCAATAGAAAAAGAGGGAATCCTCCCTAACTCATTTTACGAGGCCAACATCATCCTGATACCAAAGCCTGGCAGAGACACAACAAAAAAAGAAAATTTTAGAGCAATATCCCTCATGAACATCGATGCAAAAATCCTCAATAAAATACTGGCAAACCGGATTCAGCAGCACATCAAAAAGCTTATCCACCATGATCAAGTGGGCTTCATCCCTGGGATGCAAGGCTGGTTCAACATTCGCAAATCAATAAACGTAATCCAGCATATAAACAGAACCAAAGACAAGAACCACATGATTATCTCAATAGATGCAGAAAAGGCTTTTGACAAAATTCAACAGCCCTTCATGCTAAAAACGCTCAATAAATTCGGTATTGATGGAACGTACCTCAAAATAATAAGAGCTATTTATGACACACCCACAGCCAATATCATACCGAATGGGCAAAAACTGGGAAAATTCCCTTTGAAAACTGGCACAAGACAGGGATGCCCTCTCTCACCACTCCTATTCAACATAGTGTTGGAAGTGCTGGCTAGGGCAATCAGGCAAGAGAAAGAAATCAAGGGTATCCAGTTAGGAAAAGAAGAAGTCAAATTGTCCCTGTTTGCAGATGACATGATTGTATATTTAGAAAACCCCATCGTCTCAGCCCAAAATCTCCTTAAGCTGATAAGCAACTTCAGCAAAGTCTCAGGATACAAAATTAATGTGCAAAAATCACAAGCATTCTTATACACCAGTAACAGACAAACAGAGAGCCAAAGCATGAATGAACTTCCATTCACAATTGCTTCAAAGAGAATAAAATACCTAGGAATCCAACTTACAAGGGATGTAAAGGATCTCTTCAAGGAGAACTACAAACCACTGCTCAGTGAAATAAAAGAGGACACTAACAAATGGAAAAACATACCATGCTCATGGATAGGAAGAATCAATATCGTGAAAATGGCCATACTGCCCAAGGTTATTTATAGATTCAATGCCATCCCCGTCAAGCTACCAATGAGTTTCTTCACAGAATTGGAAAAAAAGGCTTTAAAGTTCATATGGAACCAAAAAAGACCCCGCATTGCCAAGACAATCCTAAGTCAAAAGAACAAAGCTGGAGGCATCACGCTACCTGACTTCAAACTATACTACAATACTACAGTAACCAAAACAGCATGGTACTGGTACCAAAACAGAGATATAGACCAATAGAACAGAACAGAGTCCTCAGAAATAATACCACACATCTACAGCCATCTGATCTTTGACAAACCTGAGAGAAACAAGAAATGGGGAAAGGATTCCCTATTTAATAAATGGTGGTGGGAAAAGTGGGTAGCCATAAGTAGAAAGTTGAAACTGGATCTTTTCCTTACTCCTTATACGAAGATTAATTCAAGATGGATTAGAGACTTAAATGTTAGACCTAATACCATAAAAACCCTAGAAGAAAACCTAGGTAGTACCATTCAGGACATTGGCATGGGCAAGGACTTCATGTCTAAAACACCAAAAGCAACGGCAGCAAAAGCCAAAATTGACAAATGGGATCTAATTAAACTAAAGAGCTTCTGCACAGCAAAAGAAACTACCATCAGAGTGAACAGGCAACCTACAGAATGGGAGAAAATTTTTGCAATCTACTCATCTGACAAAGGGCTACTATCCAGAATCTACAAAGAACTCAAACAAATATACAAGAAAAAAACAAACAACCCCATCCAAAAGTGGGCAAAGGATATGAACAGACATTTCTCAAAAGAAGACATTCATACAGCCAACAAACACATGAAAAAATGCTCATCATCACTGGCCATCAGAGAAATGCAAATCAAAACCACAATGAGATACCATCTCACACCAGTTAGAATGGCAATCATTAAAAAGTCAGGAAACAACAGGTGCTGGAGAGGGTGTGGAGAAATAGGAACACTTTTACACTGTTGGTGGGATTGTAAACTAGTTCAACCATTATGGAAAACATTATGGCAATTCCTCAAGGATCTAGAACTAGATGTACCATATGACCCAGCCATCCCACTACTGGGTATATACCCAAAGGATTATAAATCATGCTGCTATAAAGACACATGCACACGTATGTTTATTGTGGCACTATTCACAATAGCAAACACTTGGAATCAACCCAAATGTCCATCTGTGACAGACTGGATTAAGAAAATGTGGCACATATACACCATGGAATATTATGCAGCCATAAAAAAGGATGAGTTTGCATCCTTTGTAGAGACATGGATGCAGCTGGAAACCATCATTGTTAGCAAACTATCACAAGAAGAGACAACCAAACACCGCATGTTCTCACTCATAGGTGGGTACTGAACAATGAGATCACTTGGACTCGGGAAGGGGAACATCACACATCGGGGCCTATCATGAGGAGGGAGGAGGGGGGAGGGATTGCATTGGGAGTTATACCTGATATAAATGACGAATTGATGGGTGCTGATGAGTTGACGGGTGCAGCACACCAACATGACACAAGTATACATATGTAACAAACCTGCATGTTATGCACATGTACCCTAGAACTTAAAGTATAATAAAAAATAAAAAAAATAAAAAAAATAAAAAATAAAAAATAAATGTAAAAAAAATGCATTTTTAAAAAAAATCTTACCTCCTGATGGTTTTGCAATGTGAATAAAAATGTTGATTTACCTCCTATTAGAAAACAAACAAAAAAAAAAAGAAAAAGAAAGAAAGGAATAGGAGTGAAATGGAAGTGCTCTCCTGGAAAAAAAAAAAAAAAAAACAAAAGAAAATTTACTACTCCTCTCTAATTGAACCTTTATACACTTTGGTCAACATCTCCCCATTCCCCACTTCCCCACCTTTCACCCTTTTCAGCCTGTGGTAGCCACCATTCTACTTTCTACTACAAATGACTCTAAACTCCAACTTTTAACTCTAAACTTTCAACTTCTGCCCTATATTTTCTTGTTCGTACAACTTCCTGTAAAATTATGTGCACAAAATTTTTTATTTCCTAGCCTTTAACTTACTCTTTAGCCCATGCCAATATGACTTTTTCTTATGCATTTCAAAAATAGACAATCTTTTCAAAAAGTCATTTGTAACCTCCAAGAGACTGAATCCATCAATATTGCTTAAAACTATGTTTCATTGGATCTGTCAGTAGAGTAAAATTATGAATCAATTTCTTTGCCTTCTTCTTTAAAAATCAATCTGTTTTTTCCTATATAGTTTATTTTGGGTCTCTTTCTTTCTCAACATTTACCTAGACATCACGATGAGTTTCTCAAAACCAGATGCTAGATCACCTTCTTTCTGTCAGTATCCTCACTTGCTAAAGCATCTATTTGTGCTAATAGCAATAATTCAAATATTCCAGTGATTTCCAAATAAAATAATAGTCACTCCAATTTTTCTCAAATTGTTCCTTTGCTCTCTGGAACTACTTTTTCATGTATTTGCTCAATAATCATCTCTTGGACACTTCAAAGGCAGGCACCTCATATTGGTCATGACCTCATTTGAACTCATTCTCTTCCCTCATAATCTGGTTCTTCTCCAATCATCCTTAGGTACATGAATGACATATTCCATTCCAGTGCACGTACCAGAAACTTAGAGTTATTTTGGAGTCATAAATATTATCAGATTTACATCCTGTAGAACTTTTATATCCATCCATTTCTCTTTATGTTCACAGCTTAAAATAAAACTGTCTCACTCATGAAGTACTGTTGTCAGTGTTCATCCAACTTATATTTATTCTTGCCACATACAATCTGGTCTTCACATTGCTGCTATGCCTAAATTATCCTAAAACCTTTCGGTGGCTCCATATCATGTTAGCATAAATTTGCTTAAAATTATCTGACCACTGTGATCTCAGTAGTACCATCTCACATCACCTCCCATGTTCCACCACACCTTGCGGTTTCCAGGCACATTGTTGTCACCTTGAGGTTACCTTGTTATTACGCTGAGATTACCAGACACATTGTTGTAACACTCTGTTGTTAACTTGACTATGCCTTGATCCCTCTCATTTTAGCATTTAAAGATTCCTGGATAAAAAGTGTTTTTTCTCCCCACCCCAACACAGATACCATAGTTATCTTCTATTCAAACAGTTGTCCTCAGAACAAACATTTCTTCAGGAAATCCTCTCTGACAACAAGAGATTAATTTATTTTTTCTTCATGTGAACTCATCACTTGGTACTTTTGCTTTAAAGCACAAATCCCAGTCTATTATTATATATTTGCTTGATTTTTTAGTCATTATTCTATCCCCCCACCTCAACTAGACCACAATTTCAATAAGAACAGGAATGATGTCTGTTCTATTGATCACTTTATGCCTAACAGGTTTTTCAAACACAGTCAGAACTAAATATGTATTTTTGAATGAATGCTTTCTCCTTTAAAAGTGTTTAAATAAATCTCCTAGCCACAGAATTTAGAACACCCAGAGTTTGTGTGCTTAAAAACCATTCAAACACTCTAGAATTTTTCACCTTTCTAGGTTCATTTTGATTTAATAAATGAAGATATTCTTATATTCATGTAAATTCTTAAGTTACATTAATAGGACACATGTTTTTGAGTTAAACTGCTTTCTATTCTAGTGGGGTTTAACATCCTAGGAATTCAAATTTCTCTATAGGTCTTTCATCATATCTGCAAAGGAGGTCTGTTATGCTTAGGTCACTGAGCTGCTTAACTACTCTCCATAAATTTCAGAAGTTTATAATTTTTGTGCCATATCTTAGCTGACAACACATCTTGTGTTAAAGCATCTTTCTCATAAAGTTCTGTTTTTGCCTAGTAGAAAACTTCTGCCACTGCTAGGATCCCAGACTGTAAGCCTTTGTTCATAAGCAGGTAAGTAATAAAATCTTCTTATGGTCGCTTTGGCTAAATTCCAGAGAGTTCAATGGCTTATCCTAAACATTATGTTGTTTTGTCAACATTCTGCAAAAAAGATTGACATTTCTCTCTGCTTTAGTAGCATATAGAGGATTGGAGGGCCTTTGCAAAAAAGGTTGAGGTCAGAATTAGAAAATATTAAGGCTCACATGGTGCACTAGAAGTTACCTTGTCTATAAACAAAAAACAACACTGCCAGATTACCTTCAGGGTTCATATATTAACTGTTTTATACAGCAGAATCATATTCTATGTCACGCTAGAATATAATTGTAAAAAAATTTAAAAACAATTATTTTTCTGTGAGCTCAAACATACATCTTCTCTTAATTGTATCACACATATATAAATCAGAAATAAATTTTAATAGTGAAAGCATCAAAGATAGAAGATTATGCAATATTAGGATGTAAAGTAATAAATGAGGATTAAGTAAAAATGTCAGGCCTTGTACATCAAATGGGTTACACACTTCCACACATCCAGGATAAAACTATTGTGTTTAGAATTCTCCTCTAAAAGCTCAAAGTAAAACTAGCTTTATTGTGTGTGCCTTTTAGTCATTCAAATTTTCTGTAGATACATTTAGATAATTTTACTCTTTATCAAATGACATTCACCATTAAAGAATGATGATTTATTCCATCATTTGGGAGTATATGTTTATTCAAACATATAGGCAATAAGAAATATCTGAAAGGAAATACATTTAGTTTTTAGTAAGAATTGATACAATAAAAGAATTTTATTTTCTTCCAGTTTTTTTGATATTTAACAATAATTATATCAAAATAAATCCATAACTAATACATTAAAAATAACATTTTAAACTTTGAACATGGCTTTCCAGTTTTTGTTTCTTGCTCATAAACCTGCAATAGCTTCCACCATGGCAAAAATATTGGCAATAAAATGCCTTGAAAAATTACTAATTTTAGTATAGAGTAAGTATTATATATATCTGCAGTGTAGAATACAAATAAGTTCAAAGCAAGAGATTATATTCACTTCGGTTTGAGTCATATCTGAGAGTGTTTTATGCAAAATGAAGGATTGTAATAAATAATAATAACAACAAATAAATAAGGATCATAATAATAAAGTATTGTATTTAAAAGAAAATGTGAAGCCATGCATTATTTTAAACAAAGGAATACCAATGTTTGAAAGATAAGATTGCTAGCAGAAAGAAAGAAGTGTGGAAAATGAGAAACATTTGCTCCAGGCAGGTTGCAGAAAGAATACTGAAAAAAAAAGGAGTGCATATGAAGTAAAGAAAAGAAATCAACAATATAAGAAGGCAATCATTTGCAGCAAGGGGAAGTTAGTTTTCTAGATTCAAGCTTGTCTGGTTGAGCCACCATACAGAACAAAAAGTACATGGATAACAACAAAGTCTTAGAAAAGATAATGTCTAATTTTAACAGTGATTTTTGAACATTGGATGGCAATTCCTTCAACATTATGGAAAAATAATTCTTGTATATTAAATAAGTTAAAATTACTGTTCGATAGATAGAAAGTTTTAGTTGTACAAGATGAATAAGTTCTAGAGACCAGCTGTACAACATTGTGCCTGTGGTTAACAGTGTAAAGAGCACTAAAAAAATGAATAGAGTTGATCTAATATCGTGTTGTTACCACAGTTATCTTTAAAAGCGTCTTATTAGTTTTACCTAAATCCTGTATTTATGTCTTTATAAGTTCTCTAAGATTCAACTATAAAAAGCTTACTAAGGTATGTCTTAATTATATGACTTCTCACATGGAAAAATTCCGCTATAATCACTAACTTCCTTTTAAGCTACTGTTTTGCAACCTCTTCAGAAGTGCATACAAAGTAGAATATGAAAGAAAACTATCCCCAAATCTGCAATATGATTTATTTCTGCAAATATTTACAAGACTATGATATCAAAATTTTGGAAGACTGTGTAAGACATTAATGGACATCTACAGCAACTTGAAATGATGCAGCTATAAATTTCATCTCCTATAATTCTTCATTTTAAAAACCTAGTTATTACTAGTTGATAAACCTCTGAGTCAAGTCAAGTAACACTGAGACAAATACAAGGAAAACAAGCACATCCATTCAATCTATGTAATTTCTAAAGAGAAGAAGAAAGACTTAGAAAAACACTACAATTTTATTTCTGTGGTGGTTCCAACCTGTGATAACTGAGAACAATACAAATAGAGACTTGAAATTCATGTTGAATCATGAATCATATGTCTGCATCTCTCAAAGTCTCCAATAGCTCCAAATTCCAGGTCTCTGAGTTTATCCTGCTGGGATTCCCAGGTATTCACAGCTGGCAGCACTGGCTATCTCTGCCCCTGGCACTACTGTATCTCTCAGCACTTGCTGCAAACACCCTCATCCTCCTCATCATCTGGCAGAACCCTTCTTTGCAGCAGCCCATGTACCCTTTCCTTGGCATCCTCTCCGTGGTCGACGTGGGTCTGGCCACTACTATCACACCTAAGAACCTGGCCATCTTCTGGTTTGATGCCAAGGTCGTTAGCCTCCCTGAGTGATTCGCTCAGATTTATGCCATTCACTTCTTTGTGGGCATGGAGTCTGGTATCTTCCTCTGCATGGTTTTTGATAGATATGTGGCTATTTGTCACCCTCTTCGCTATCCATCCATTGTCACCAGTTCCTTAATCTTAAAAGCTAACCTGTTCATGGTGCTGAGAAATGGCTTGTCATCCCGGTGCCTGTGCTTGCAGCACAGCATGACTATTGCTCCAGGAACGAAATTGAACACTGCCTGTGCTCTAACCTTGGGGTCACAGCCTGGCTTGTGATGACAGGAGGCCAAACAGCATTTGCCAGTTGGTTCTGGCATGGCTTGGAATGGGGAGTGATCTAAGTCTTATTATACTGTCATATATTTTGATTCTGTACTCTGTACTTAGACTGAACTCAGTTGAAGCTGCAGCCAAGGACCTGAGCACTTGTAGTTCACATCTTACCCTCATCCTTTTCTTTTACACTATTGTTGTAGTGATTTCAGTAACTCATCTGACAGACATGAGGGCCACTTTGATTCCAGTTCTACTTAATGTGTTGCACAACATCATCCTCCCTTCCCTCAACCCTATAGTTTATGCACTTCAGACCAAAGAACTTAGGGCAGCCTTCCAAAAGGTGCTGTTTGCTCTTACAAAAGAAATAAGATCCTAGAGACCTTCTCCGTGATGTACATGAACCTCAGCTTCTCCTAAACTGGATAGTAAAATTTCAAAGAGGATAAATGAGTAAGTGCATACCTTTGGGATTCCCTTTTTATATTTGTATGTAAATAATTGTGAAAGCTTCAGAAAAGATACAAAAAATCACAGTAGCCTAAAATATTGACAAAAACTAAATATATAAATATATTTGAGAATATGGAAGAATTTTCTACCAAACCAAATTGGATTTAAAGAACCTAATGATTTATATCTATCTCATAAAATAAATAATAAAAATGAATATAATCACACACCCACACATAAACACACACATACATTCATTCAGAGAAATTAGTGATTGGGACATGAATTATAGGTCATGCTTACACATCGTTAGCTATAACTTGGGAGCAAAGTCAGTATCCCTGAACAAGCATTACCCCAGTAATATGGAATACAGAGGCCGGAAAAGAAAGCAATTCAGACAAATAAAGCCAAATCAGAAAATGATGAGGATTTAGGTGGAGTATGAGATGACTCAGCTTGGACAGACAGAACCCAAAAGATTCATCTAGCTAGAAGGATCTGGTGCTTGTGCCATTTGCCTCCCCAGATTTGCTCTCTACCCTTTGTGCACTGCTCTGTAAACTGGAGGGCTGACTTTCACATATTGTAAGCCCAAACTCCTTTGTCTTTCGGTGTTCAATTGAATTGAGCCAATGTGATGCTGTGACAGATTATAGTTCAAGAGGAGAGGCTATTTATTATTCTACTTCCAGCCTGCTTTGACATTGGGGTTCTCACTGGATGTGTCCCTTCTCCGGTCACCCACCTGCTACAACTACAACTCTTAGAGAAATATAGTAATAGGCTTGTCTTGCCTTCTTTCTTCAGGCCAAGGGGCTGATAAAGACTTCCTGATAGTAGTCTCTGAGTGCCCAGCATGCATTACTTTTTCAATATCCAGTTTTGTTTTCTTAAAACAACCTACTACTCAATAATAGCTTCATTAAATTGTCTTCAAACTCACATTTCTTTGTGCCTTTTTTTCCCTTTCTGTGACCCTGACAGACTCACTGGCTTTATTTATATCACCAGCATCTATCTCTACCATAACTACTCATCCACTACTACTACCACATCCACACAAGAATGTAGGCAGCTTCCGCAAAATCTTTAGATGATCAGATATAAAGACACTGTAGGCAGGAGGTAGATATAGAAATTTTTCCCTGTGAAATTTTTACTTTGAGAGTTTTCTTTTCTTTCTTTTTTCTTAAAAAATAATCCTAAGCAATGAATGGGCAAAATAAGGCTTAATCTATTATTGTCTTGTATTTCAATATTTTCCAGGCCACTTTCCATTAAACACATGCTCAGATTATGTTATTAAATAGTTGGGACATTCCTTGAAATATGAGTATTAATTTCAGGTGCAGGAATACCAGTTGCCAGAAAGTCTATTATACATTATATAATGTCAACTCCTCTTCCAGTTACATGTAAAAAGTAAACTCTATCAGTTCTCAGGTAAAATGAAAATAATGTAATGTATCTTTCTTATTAGTCTGGCCTTTCACACAAACTTCAATTTTTTTTCATTTAAAAATTAATAAAGAGAAAAGACCTCATGCCCTTTGTACTCATAAGACTACTTTTTTTTTCTTTTACTAACAATATAGTTGAGAACATTAAGATAATTTAAGAAAATGTATGTTTGACATTTTCTATAAAGTTACAAGAAGATAGTGTTCGCATTAAATAAGAATTACCAGCTGGGCACATGGCTTACACTTGTAATCCAAGTGCTTTGGAAGGACAAAGTAGGAGGATCACTTGAGGCCAGGAGTTTGAGACCAGCCTGGGCAACATAGTGAGACCCTATCTCTATAAAAAATACAAATCAATAAAAACAAAATTAGGTAAGCATGATGGCTCATGTTGATAGTCCCAGATGCTTGTGAGGCTGAGCTGGGAGGACTGCTTGATCCCAGGAATTTGAGGCTCCAGTGAACTGTGATTACACCACTGCACTCCAACCTAGGTGAAAGAGCGAGACTCTGACAAAAACAAGCAAGCAAACAAACAAACAACAACAACAACAACAACAACAAAAAACCAAAAACAACTATGGCAAGAGGGCAGTTCAATGAAATTCAATAGCGATGACATGTTATTCCAGCAGAAATAACTTACATATTACAGCCTAGAAAAATAAAAAAGTGTAAAAATATATGTGTACTTTTCACATGTCCCTTCAAGGGAACCTGATATGAGTAGCATTGTTGACTGTTGCCCTCTGGCTTCTACACCATTAGATGCACCTGTACCTTCGCACAAAGTTCATGGTTCCCTTGGCTGCTCCCAGACAATGACCAGACACAGTAAGAGAATGAGAGCTAGGCCATTCTGGCCAGAAATGAAACTCCTTTAATGGTCAACTTTTGCATGAGGGCTCTGAACTGGCCCGGTTAAGACTTTCTCAGAGCTGCACTGAGGGCTGATACTTTTCTTAGGCAATCTTTCCTTTTCTCTCTTTTCTTGGTTGTCAGAGCTGAATCATGGTCTAAAGATTCTTTTCATGTTTTTCTCCCTTCTTACCCTTTACATTTCACATTTTCCCCCCAATAAGCTTATATGATGATTAATCCTATCTAGTTGTCTGCTTTGTAGAGCACTAAACCCAACACAGATCATAATGAGAGTGAAATGATACATTAGGGAACACATTTAATCCCCCAGCACAAGGAAGTGACCCAATGTTGAAAATTTTACCAATTGTGATGTGAGAAAATGCACTTGCGGAGGGAAATGCCCTGGCTGGTACAACTCTTTTAGGCGTTTGAAAGATATGTGGAGGGGTGGACAATGGCAGGAAGGACAGTGGAGCTGACTGATTATTGCTATGCTATATTGAAACTACATAGAGTAATAATGACAAAATGAAGGCAGTTAACAAATAGTAAAAATTAAGTGTGATAGATTGCAAAGCTTGCAAAGATGCTCTTATCTCCTGAAGTAAAAAGGGTAACAACAACTGGGGAGTAAACTTGGGCATGAAAATTGAGTTTTGGCCGGGTGCAGTGGCTTTTGCCTGTAATCCCAGTATTCTGGGAGGCTGAGGCAGGGAGGGCTCTTGAGCCCAGCATTGAGACCAGCCTGGGCAACATAGGGAAACTCTGTCTCTACAAAAAGTACAAAAATTAGCCAGGTGTGGTGGTGCATGCCTGTAGTTCCAGCTACTCGGGAGGCTGAGGTGGGAGAATCACTTGAGCATGTGAAGTGGAGCTTGCAGTGAGTCAAGATAGTGCCACTGCACTCCAGCCTAGTGGAGCTTGCAGTGAGCCGAGATGGGACCACTGTATTAAAAGAAAAAAATAAAAGGAAAGAAAAGAAGAAAAAGAAAATTGAATCTGAGAACACCATGATTGTTTAATGCTTAACAAGACAGAACTATTATACCAAGGTGTGCACTCTGGTTTAGAAAATCTGGGACAATGAAACAGGGGATATGGGTATCTGAATGGATGAACTTGAAGATGTGTTTTGCAAACTAGCTCACTCCTTTATTTGTAACATGAGAGCTAACACTACTCTTACACAGGAAGATAATAAAGACTATGGTTACTGCCCTCTCTAGATTGTATGGTTACCCATACATTCTATGGTTACGGCCCTCTCTAGATTGTCAGGCTGGTAACTATGGTTAAATTCCAGTATGATTATGGCATGAACAAGCTGCAAGAAACACATACTATGCACTGGAAGAAGTCAGGAGTTTGAAAATTAAGGGAGCTTAATCAAGAGGATAAGATCATAAGATATAAGAACATAGAGAATAAGCAAGAATTTATTGACTTGGGAAAATTATTATGGATATTGTATTGAATACCCTGGTCAGAATTCCTGGAGATGGGTCAGACTCACTATGCCAGTGACTCTTTGAAGCCTGGAAAATGTGATGGATGATGATAAGTCAAGTGGTAATGCCTGAGTTTCCCTGGCAGCCTGGCATTGCAATGCACTTGAGGAATGCAAAGATGAAGCAACTGGGAATGCTGAAATCGACATATTATATGAGGCCAAAAGAGTCACCAGAGAAATATGTTCTGTGGAATGCCCCACAGAACATATTTCACCAATGAATGCACTAGTGAGCGGGGGCACCAGTATTACTAAAATGTTCAGTTATGGCTCTCCTATTCAGAGCAGGTGTGAGGATAGGAGAGATAGTCAAAGAGCTGGATTGTCTAGTGGTTGTGAAGGTGATAGACCTTTGAAGTAACAGATAGCAAGTTGAGGCAAATAACTGCCAGAAGCCAGGGGGCAGCAATTATTTAAAAACTAGCAAGGGTAAACTAGGAGCCAAAGAGGCTTCACTTGCAGGGAGTTATGGAAATGGTGTCCTTAAGAGCAAATTAATAGGCAGCGAACAAGGGGGTTGCTTGCTGCAATCACAGGAAAGCAGGAGTGGAGGAGCAGAAGTATAGGCAGAGGCCTCAATGAAATATCATCATCTCCCTTTTCCAGTTTTCTGAGTTGAGCCAATTTTCCTACCTAGAACCTTCTAACTGAGGACATGGACAGGACCCCAGGGATAAGGAACCTACCTGCAACACCTATCTTTCCTGCGGGAAATACACCAAGAGTACCCCATTTATAATAGTTCTATTTAAATTTTTTTGACTTTACCATGGTGCAAAAGCAATACGCATTCAGCACATTCCTCCACTTGTAATGTGGTTACATCTGGATAAACTTATAGTTCAATACATCATAAGTCAGAGTACACTTTTGACTTAATGATATTTTCAATTTATGATGAGTTTGTTAGAGTGTAATCCCATTGCAAGTCAAGGAGTGTTTGTATA